>NW_018407146.1:345968-360400 GCF_002113885.1 Mizuhopecten yessoensis | reverse complement strand
TTGATGTGAGACCCGGTGAGATATTTGATACATATACAGACTGTATATATATATATACAAACCTGATGTGAGACCCTGTGAGATATTTGATACCTGTACAGTCTGTATACATACACAAACTTGATGTGAGACCCGGTGAGATATTTGATGCATATACAGACTGTATATATATACAAACTTGATGTGAGACCCGGTGAGATAGTTGATGCATAAACAGTCTGTATATATATATACAAACTTGATGTGAGACCCGGTGAGATAGTTGATGCATAAACAGTCTGTATATATATATACAAACTTGATGTGAGACCCGGTGAGATAGTTGATGCATAAACAGTCTGTATATATATATACAAACTTGATGTGAGACCCGGTGAGATATTTGATACATATACAGACTGTATATTGATACAAACTTGATGTGAGACCGAGTGAGATATTTGATACATATACAGTCTGTATATATATATAAACTTGATGTGAGACCCGGTGAGATATTTGCCGGTGAGATATTTGATACATATAGCGTATGTATATATATACAAACTTGATGTGAAACTCGGCGAGATATTCGATACATATACAATCTGTATATATATTCAAACTTGATGTGAGACCCGGTGAGATAGTTGATGCATAAACAGTCTGTATATATATATACAAACTTGATGTGAGACCCGGCGAGATATTTGATACATATACAGTCTGTATATATATACAAACGTGATGTGAGAATTGGTGAGATATTTGATACATCTCCAGTCTGTATATATATACAAACTTGATGTGAGACCCTGTGAGATATTTGATACATATACAGTGTGTATATATATACAAACTTGATGTGAGACCCGGTGAGATATTTGATACATATACAGTCTGCATATACATACAAACTTGATGTGAGACCCGGTGAGATATTTGATACATATACAGTCTGTATATATATACAAACTTGATGTGAGAATTGGTGAGATATTTGATACATATCCAGTCTGTATATATATACAAACGTGATGTGAGAATTGGTGAGATATTTTATACATATACAGTCTGTGTATATATATATATAAAAACTTGATGTGAGCCCCGGTCTCACATCAAGTTTCTTGATATATACAGTGTGAATATGTATCAAATATCTTACCGGGTCTCACATCAAGATTGTATATATATACAAACTTGATGCGAGACCCGGGGAGATATTTGATACATAATGTGAGACCCTGTGAGATATTTTATACATATACAGTGTGTATATATATACAAACTTGATGTGAGACCCAGTGAGATATTTGATACATATACAGGCTGTATATATATATAAACTTGATGTGAGACCCGGTGAGATATTTGATACAGAGACAGTCTATATATATAAACAAAGTTGAGGTGAGACCCGGTGAGATATTTGATACATATACAGACAGTATATATACACAGACAGTATATATATACAAACTTGATGTGAGACCCGGAGAGATATTTGATACATATCCAGACTGTATATATATACAAACTTGATGTGAGACCGGGTGAGATATTTGATACATATACAGTGTGTATATATATACAAACTTGATGTGAGCCCCGGTGAGATATTTGATACATACACAGGCTGTATATATATACAAACTTGATGTGAGACCAGGTGAGATATTTGATACATATACAGTCTGTATATACATACAAACTTGATGTGAGACCCGGTGAGATATTTGCTACATATACAGACTGTATATATATATATACAATCCTGATGTGAGACCCGGTGAGATATTTGATACAGAGATATTCTATATATATATACAAACTTGATGTGAGACCCGGTGATATATTTGATACATATACAGACTGTATATATATATATACAATCCTGATGTGAGACCCGGTGAGATATTTGATACATATACAGACAGTATATATATACAAACTTGATATGAGACCCGGAGAGATATTTGATACATATCCAGACTGTATATATATACAAAATTGATGTGAAACCCGGTGAGATATTTGATACATATACAGTCTGTATATATATACAAACTTGATGTGAGACCCTGTGAGATATTTGATACATATACAGACTGTATATAGATACAAACTTGATGTGAGACCTGGTGAGATATTTGATACATATCCAGTCTGTATATATATACAACCTTGATGTGAGACCCGGTGAGATATTTGATACAGAGACATTCTATATATATATACAAACTTGATGTGAGACCCGGTGAGATATTTGATACATATACAGACTGTATATATATACAAACTGCATGTGAGACCCGGTGAGATATTTGATACATATCCAGACTGTATTGATACAAACTTGATGTGACACCCGGTGAGATATTTGATACATATCCAGACTGTATATATATACAAACTTGATGTGAGACCCGGTGAGATATTTGATACATATACAGTCTGTATATACATACAAACTTGATGTGAGTGCCGGTGAGATATTTGATACATATACAGTATGTATATATATACAAACTTGATGTGAGACCCGGTGAGATATTTGATACATATTCAGACTGTATATAGATACAAACTTGATGTGAGACCTGGTGAGATATTTGATACATATCCAGTCTGTATATATATACAAACTTGATGTGAGACCCGGTGAGATATTTGATACATATACAGACTGTATATATATACAAACTTGGAGTGAGACCCGGTGAGATATTTGATACAAATTCAGACTATATATGTATACAAACCTGATGTGAGACCCGGTGAGATATTTGATACATATACAGTCTGTATATATGTACAAAGTTGATGTGAGACCCGGTGAGATATTTGATACATATACAGTCTGTAAATATATATATACAAACCTGATGTGAGACTCGGTGAGATATTTGATAGCTATACTGTCTGTATACATACACAAACTTGATGTGAGACCGGTGAATTATTTGATACATATACAGTCTGTATATATATATAAACTTGATGTGAGACCCGGTTAGATATTTGATACATATACAGTCTGTATATATATACAAACTTGATGTGAGACCCGGTGAGATATTTGATATCTATACAGTCTGTATATATATATATACAAACCTGATGTGAGACTCGGAGAGATATTTGATAGCTATACTGTCTGTATACATACACAAACTTGATGTGAGACCCGGTGAGATAGTTGATACATAAACAGTCTGTATATTGATAAAAACTTGATGTGAGACCCGGTGAGATATTTGATACATATACTGTCTGTATACATACACAAACTTGATGTGAGACCCGGTGAGATATTTGATACATTTGATGTGAGACCCGGTGAGAGATTTGATACATATACAGTCTGCATATATATACAAACCTGATGTGAGACTCGGTGAGATATTTGATACATTTGATGTGAGACCCGGTGAGATATTTGATACATATACAGTCTGTATATATATATATACAAACCTGATGTGAGACTCGGTGAGATATTTGATACCTATACTGTCTGTATACATACACAAACTTGATGTGAGACCCGGTGAGATTGATGTGAGACCCGGAGAGATATTTGATACATATACAGACTGTATATATATACAAACTTGATGTAATACCCGGTGAGATATTTGATACATATTCAGACTGTATATATATACAAACTTGTTGTGAGACCCGGTGAGATATTTGATATCTATACAGTCTGTATATATATATATACAAACTTGATGTGAGACCCTGTGAGATATTTGATACATATACAGACTGTATATATATATACAAACCTGTTGTGAGACCCGGTGAGACATTTGATACATAAACAGGCTGTATATATATACAAACTTGATGTGAGACCAGGTGAGATATTTGATACAGAGACAGTCTATATATATATACAAACTTGATGTGAGACCCGGTGAGACATTTGATACAGAGACAGTCTATATATATATACAAACTTGATGTGAGACCCGGTGAGATATTTGATACATATACTATATATATACAACCTTGATGTGAGACCCGGTGAGATATTTGATACATATTCAGACTCTATATATATACAAACTTGATGTGGGACCCGGTGAGATATTTGATACATATATAGGCTGTATATATATACAACCTTGATGTGAGACCCGGTGAGATATTTGATACAGAGACAGTCTATATATATATACAAACTTGATGTGAGACCCGGTGAGATATTTGATACATATACAGACAGTATATATATACAGACAGTATATATATACAAACTTGATGTGAGAACCGGAGAGATATTTGATACATATCCAGACTGTATATATAAACAAACATGATGTGAGACCCGGTGAGATATTTGATACATATACAGTCTGTATATATATACAAACTTGATGTGAGCCCCGGTGAGATATTTGATACATATACAGACTGTATATATAAACAAACTTGATGTGAGACCCGGTGAGATATTCGATACATATACAGTCTGTATATATATATAAACTTGATGTGAGACCCAGTGAGATATTTGATACATATAGCGTATGTATATATATACAAACTTTATGTGAAACTCGGCGAGATATTCGATACATATACAATCTGTATATATATATACAAACTTGATGTGAGACCCGGTGAGAGATATTCGATACATATACAATCTGTATATATATATACAAACTTGATGTGAGACCCGGAGAGATATTTGATACATATACAGACTGTATATATATGCAGACTTGATGTGAGACCCGGTGAGATATTTGATACAGAGACAGTCTATATATATATACAAACTTGATGTGAGACCCGGAGAGATATTTGATACATATACAGACTGTATATATATGCAGACTTGATGTGAGACCCGGTGAGATATTTGATACCTATACAGACTGTATATTGATACAAACTTGATGTGAGACCCGGTGAGATATTTGATACTTATTCAGACTGTATATATGTACAAACTTGATGTGAAACCCGGTGAGATATTTGATCCATATACAGTCTGTATATATATATATAAACTTGATGGGAGACCCAGTGAGATATTTGATACATATAGCGTATGTATATATATACAAACTTGATGTGAAACTCGGCGAGATATTCGATACATATACAATCTGTATATATATACAAACTTGATGTGAGACCCGGTGATATATTTGATACATATACAGACTGTATATATATAAAGACTTGATGTGAGACCCGGTGAGATATTTGATACTTATTCAGACTGTATATATGTACAAACTTGATGTGAAACCCGGTGAGATATTTGATCCATATACAGTCTGTATATATATATATAAACTTGATGTGAGACCCAGTGAGATATTTGATACATATAGCGTATGTATATATATACAAACTTTATGTGAAACTCGGCGAGATATTCGATACATATACAATCTGTATATATATACAAACTTGATGTGAGACCCGCATATACAGACTGTATATATATACAAACTTGATATGAGACCCGGTGAGATATTTGATTCATATACAGACTGTATATAGATACAAACCTGATGTGAGACCTGGTGAGATATTTGATCAATATCCAGTCTGTATATACATACAAACTTGATGTGAGACCGAGTGAGATAGTTGATACATATACAGACTGTATATATGGTGAGATATTTGATACATATACAGACTGTATATATAAACAAACTTGATGTGAGACCCGGTGAGATATTCGATACATATACAGTCTGTATATATATATAAACTTGATGTGAACCCCGGTGAGATATTTGATACATATACAGTCTGTATATTTATACAAACTTGATGTGAGTCCCGGTGAGATATTTGATACATATCCAGTCTGTATATATATACAATATTGATGTGAGACCCGGTGAGATATTTGATACATATACAGACTGTATATATAACCAAACTTGATGTGAGACCCGGTGAGATATTTGATACATATACAGTCTGTATATATATACAAACTTGATGTGAGCCCCGGTGAGATATTTGATACATATACAGACTGTATATATAACCAAACTTGATGTGAGACCCGGTGAGATATTTGATACATATTCAGACTGTATATATGTACAAACCTGATGTGAGACCCGGTGAGATATTTGATATATATACAGTCTGTATATATGTACAAAGTTGATGTGAAACCGGTGAGATATTTGATACATATACAGACTGTATATAGATACAAAGTTGATGTGAGACCCGGTGAGATATTCGATACATATATAGTCTGTATATATATACAAACTTGATGTGAGACCCGGCGAGATATTCGATACATATGCAGTCTGTATATATATATACAAACTTGATGTGAGACTCGGTGAGATATTTGATACATATACATTCTGTATATATATACAAACTTGAAGTGAGACCCGGTGAGATATTTGATACATATACAGTCTGTATATATGTACAAACTTGATGTGAGACCTGGTGAGATATTTGATCCATATCCAGACTGTATATATATACAAACTTGATGTGAGACCCGGTGAGATATTTGATACATGTACAGACTGTATTTATATACAAACTTGATGTGAGACCCGGTGAGATATTTGATACATATACAGTCTGTATATATATACAAACTTGATGTGAGACCCGGTAAGATATTTGATACATATTTAGACTGTATATATATACAAACTTGATGTGGGACCCGGTGAGATATTTGATGCATATTCAGACTGTATATATACACAACCCTGATGTGAGACCCGGTGAGATATTTGATACCTATACAGTCTGCATATATATACAAACTTGATGTGAGACCCGGTGAGATATTTGATACCTATACAGTCTGTATATATATTCAAACTTGATGTGAGACCCGGTGAGATATTTGATACATATTCGACTGTATATATATACAAACTTGATGTGAGACCCGGTGAGATATTCGATACATATACAGTGTGTATATATATACAAACTTGATGTGAGACCTGGTGAGATATTTGATACATATACAGAATGTATATATATATACAAACCTGATGTGAGACCCGGTGAGATATTTGATACCTATACAGACTGTATATATATATACAAACTTGATGTGAGACCCTGTGAGATATTTGATACATATACAGTATGTATATATATACAAACTTGATGTGAGACCCGGGGAGATATTTGATACATATACAGACTGTATATATATATACAAACCTGATGTGAGACCCGGTGAGATATTTGATACCTATACAGTCTGCATACATACACAAACTTGATGTGAGACCCGGTGAGATATGTGATACATATACAGTCTGTATATATATACAAACTTGATGTGAAACTCGGCGAGATATTCGATACATATACAATCTGTATATATATATACAAACTTGATGTGAGACCCGGTGAGATATTTGATACTTATTCAGACTGTATATATGTACAAACTTGATGTGAAACCCGGTGAGATATTTGATACATATACAGACTGTATATATATACAAACTTGATGTGAGACCCGGTGAGATATTTGATACATATCCAGACTGTATATATATACAAACTTGATGTGAGACCCGGTGATATATTTGATACATATACAGTCTGTATCTATATACAAACTTGATGTGAGACCCGGTGAGATATTGGAAACAGAGACAGTCTATATGTACAAACCTGATGTGAGACTCTGTGATATATTGGAAACAGAGACAGTCGTATGTACAAACTTGATTTGAGACCCTGTGAGATATTTGATACAGAGACAGTGTATAGATATATATATATATACAAACCTGATGTGAGACCCTGTGAGATATTTAATACAGAGACAGCCTATTTATATATACAAACCTGATGTGAGACCCTGTGTGATATTGGAAACAGAGACAGTCTATATGTACAAACCTGATGTGAGACCCTGTGAGGTAGTTACTTATACCGGTACCAGCTGCGGTACACCCAGATGCACAGGCAAACACCAAGTCATCGTAATCATCCAGTAAACCCTGTTACAAAACGTGTATATTGATATATATAGTTAAGTTAGGTGCAGCATTGCAATTCGTTATCATTTCTATGAGGAGGTTCATTTATGAGAGCGTAACTGAAACTCTGTAGTTATGTGCCTATACGTGCTCGGAAAATAGTTCTTTAAAAACATAATCTAAACATTCCAGCGGTTTATGTTTCGTCTTTCTGTAACGAGGTATGCATCTGAAAAATGTTTGTATATGTATACATTTACACATCGTTGTGTTTAAATAATAATAACGACATTAAAAAGGATAAATATTCCACATCGATTCATTAGAATGTTCGACTGATGGATCAGCCCAAAGAACGTGTATTTTTCCTGTAACTTAAGTTTTCAAATATAGTCTGTGGACACAACCACCACTAATTGTAATTATAAAGATAATTTCATTTCCGTAGGGAATGCCATTTTAATTGAAATAACTTGTATTGCTATGTTTTCACCATAGAGGAGTCAACTTCTCATCCAATCAGCTTCTCATCCAAACATTACAAACGCGAGTCAAAGGTGACTTCCGTATCATTTGTTAACGTTTTAGTCTCGTTCGTATTACTACCCATTTCGATTCGTTTACTGGGTTTACATAGTGACATTGCAAGACAAATGTAAATGATATGTGTGTATGTGACTCATGTGGCTGTTATACCACTATGTCTGCCACATCTATGCAGTTTATTGCTTATATAGATTATTTTTTGGTTCATATTCTGCAAAACAGTATCACAGGGGGGAAAGGTTTTATTAGCTCACCTGGCCCGAAGGTGCGGCGTCCGTCGTACGTCCGTCGTCCGTCGTCCGTCCGTCGTCAATGTTTTACTTTAAACTAGGACGATGATAGTTGGTCAGAAACAAACTGGGATAAAGGGCTACCAAGTTTGTTCAAATAAATGACCTTCACCTATTTTCAAGGTCACAGGGGTCAAATATGTTAAAAAATTTAAACAACTTCTTCTGAATAACCAAAATGCCCAGGGTGATGATATTTGGCCAGAAGCATGCTGGGATGAAATGCTACCAAGTTTGTTCAAATGAATGACCTTCATCCATTTTCAAGGTCACAGGGGTCAATTGTCTTATACAATCTTTAAACAACTTCTTCTAAATAACTAAGAGATCTAGGGTGATGATATTTGGCCAGTAACATGCTAGGATGAACGGCTACCAAGTTTGTTCAAATGAATGACCTTTATCTATATTCAAGGTCACATGGGTCAAATATGTTAAAAACCATTAAACAACTTCTTCTCAATAACCGAAACCCCTAGGATGATGCTATTTGGCCAGTAGCATGCTGTGATGAAGGGCTACCAAGTATGTTCAAATGAATGACCTTGACATATATTTCTTCTCAATAACTGAAAGTCCTAGAATGGATATACTTAAGTTGTAGCATGCTAGAATTAAGGGCTACCAAGTTTGTTAATTGAATGACCTTGACTCATTTTCAAGGTCACAGGGGTCAACTATGTTTAAAACCTTTAAACAGCTTCCCCTGAATATCTAAGAGGCCTAGATTTATGATATTTTGCCAGTAGCATGTTGGGATGAAGGGCTACCAAGTTTGTTTAAATGAATGGCCTTTACTTATATTCAAGGTCACAGGGGTCAAATATGTTGAAAGCCTTTAAACAACTTCTTCTGAACAACCAAAATGCCCAGGGTGATTGATGATATTTGACCAGTATCCTGTTGGGGTGAAGGGCTACCAAGTCTGTTCAAATGAACGACCTTCACTTATATTCAAGGTCACAGGGGTCAATTGTTTAAAAAAAAAACACCTTTAAACAACTTCTTCTGAATAACCAAAAATTGCAGGATGATTATATTTGGCCTGTAACATGATGGGATTAAGGAATACAAAGTTTGTTCAAATTAATGACCTTAAATTATATTCAAAGTCACTGGGGTCAAATATGTTAAAATCTTCAAAAAACTTCTTCTGCATTACCATAAGGCCTAGAATGTTGATATCTGTCAGTATCATGCTAGGATTAAGAACTACCAAGTTTATACAAGTAAATGACCTTGATTATACCATGAGGCCCATAATGTTGATATTTAGCCAGTAGCATGCTTTGATGAAGGGCTATCAAGCTTTTTTATTTGAATGACCTTAACCCACTTTCGAGGTCACATTTACTCAAATATGTTTAAACATTTAAATGACCTAATTTCAATAAACAAAAGGATAGGTAGGTGATGTTTTGCAAGTTGCATCGTGAGATAAAGGGCTATAAGATGTGTTCAACATAATGACCTTGTTCGACTTTCAAGGTCACAGGAGAGAAATGTTTTTAAATCTTTCAACAGGTTGTATTGAATTACTTTTAATCATAAGTACTGATATTTTGCCTTTATCTTTATTGAAGATAACTTTTAAGGTTACAAATGTGAGATGTATACCACATGTGCGATGCAGGCCCATTGGGCCTCTTGTTATCAGTCTAATTTAGTTTGTTTATCCTACCTGAGAAATCATTTCTTCGAAAACTGATATAATCCCAAATATACCCGGGGAACCTGCACCTCCTCCCACAGGAATCAGACACGAGTCTTCGCCAGTCTTCTCCCTTTGAGCAAAAATAAGGATTTTAAACATGTATCGTGCATGTTAAGTGCTATCGATATATTACCTCTCAGAATACCTATTGCGACCCTATAAAATCATTGGTTAAACCAAAAAAAGTCGTGAGCCTTTGTATGCAACAAAAACAAACATTGTTACAGACTACAGTTTCCATCGTTCTTGAGTTTTTATATATAGATATATAGAATCAACCCGAGAAAGGCCTAGAGACGCTATCTCTGTCTTTTGTTCTATTTTTTATATATATATATATATATATTCATCAACATGTTTGTCTTTTTTCTTTCTCTTTTTTTTTTTTTATCTCATTTAAGCATGTAATTATGTCCATGTATTATTTTTAATTGAAGCTATAAATCACTCACAAATAAATGCAAATAAATGAATCATGAAATGCTGAAAAACCCCACTTGAGAAATATTTATAAACATGTATCACGAAGTAAACTAATATCGATTAAGGCTACTCATAAGTGAAGAAAGCACATTGTAATTCTCACTTAATTGAGGTGGCGAGCTCCTCCATGCGTGGTCTTAAATGTGTTTTGTACGGAGCAGGTTGGGGTACAAGGTAAATATCTGGCCCACAAAGTCTGGTCAGCAAAGCGTTCCCCTCACAGCTAAAAGCACGTGCTTCCTACGAACAAAGGTCGGTGTATAACAATTGACACCTTAAACAAATTACTTGAATATATATTAAAAGATAATTAAATAAAATAGACTACCTTTCACTGATTTAGATTTTATGTAAAACAACACCTCACAATTTAGATATCTTGAAATAGCCAAGAGGTGCTACATTCGGAGCGCTTGCAATTCTTTGTTACCTATTTTTGTCTTGTTTAAATATTGAACGTTCTACTGACGATAGTAGGTAGCATTCATATTTTTACTGTATACCGGGAAACGTTCGTCCAGATATTTGCTCTAATGATAAATTCACCCTCATTACGGAGGGCGAAAAAGGCGAAAAATAAACTGCAGCGAAAATTCCCGTTATACAGTATGTGATTTTAATAAGCTGTTTGAATGAGACTCTTTATTAAACATGTTAAACATTTATGTTATCAATACTATGCATTTTATGACTTGTTTCAAAATTAAAAGAAATTATTCCATGGTAATGGTAAATTATTGTAATATTATCTTATATATCTTTCTTAATAACATTTAAATTACACTCTGGTTACATCGCATGTAACATGTCTATATGCATTATATACATTATATACATTATACACCGAACGAGCCTGGTTAACAGGTAACACATTATTTGTGTTCACACAAGGTGTTTTGTTGATATTCGATCTTCTGCTAATTTTATCCTTAATACAGGCTGTACCATGAACGTTGTACTAGGGGAATCTTTTCTTATTTGAAGAGCAATCTTATTACCATTTGAAGAGTACTGCTATGAGGACTGAATTAACCCTTGCGTATTTAATAGACTAATTATAAAACAAGATGGATTTCCATTTCATTTATTTTTTGTCTTTTTTTTCAAATATTACATAAACATACCAAGTGAGTCTCCTTATGGAAAATAACGATCGGATTTTGCTGATATATATTCATAAAAATGAATAATTTTAAGACAATTATCGGGATTTCTACCTATCTGACCAACGTTTTAGTCAAGGATTTCCCAGCTATAACGCATGCGCGTAGCACGCCATTCCATTGTAAACAAAATAACTTGCCGTGGGAAGTGTTAACGCGTGAAAACCGTTACCGCGTTAGCTACGAAGCGAAAAGTTGCCAAATGGTAAAAAGATAGCGCAAGGATTACGTTAAATCATAGCAGTTAGTATGGTGCATGTATTAATGGAATTGACAGACATGCTGTTTATGTTATGAATATCTAAAAATATTTACCTCGGTAGTATCTTTGTCGAAGTTGGAACACAGGTGAACTTTTTTGTTTTATTAATGGGCATGTATCGGAGAGAGTTAATTTTACGTTTTTATATACGGTAGTTTATGCGAAAGGGAGGAATATAAGTGACTGGTTAGGTTGATTTTGCTTTGGGGCCCTCCAAGGGAAGACTGTTGTGATTATTCTGTTCTCTCCTCTGTCGGTACTTGGGGTCAAATGAGATACATGGGCTATTAGATTAACATAATTTATAAATTTCCCGGTTCAGTAAAATAGTATGATTTAATTATATTGCTGAAGCATTTTTTTTATTTTTTATTCAAATGCAAAATTTAAATATATCAAATTGACGGATCAGGATAAATAACAGAGGAAGGAGAGCCTACTTATAGTAAATAGAATAGCATAACAAAACTGCTTTTTAAATCGTAATGTTTTAACAGTTCATGTTTTCATATGATGTTGACTTAGAATGTATGATCATGCAACAACTTTTTTTCTATAAATAATTCATTTTCGAGTTCAGATAGAATCGGAATACGCATTGAAAACGTGGAAAAAAGTCATTTGTTTACGTTGCTGCCGATAACTACGGTTTCTGTTTCGGACAAAAGGAACTGATTGAAGAAAAGTTGTCTCAAAATAATAAAAAAAAGTTCCATTTACAAATATGCTTTACTCTCTGTAAAGTATTGAAAACATATAAATATCAAGTATCTCAACACGTTCCATATCTGACACATATTCTATACGTAGTGGTTTTGCCAGAAATGTTTATTGTGTGTGATGGCTAATATGACTTACTACACATGTAAGTGCTAACTTAAGATGCCGAGATACCAACAATATTTCTTCATTTAAATTTTGAAGATTGGCATTTGCACAATTAACTTCTGATGATAGATAAGTATTGCTAAGAGGATTCAATAATTTCATAGTGCGATATGAACTTGCTATTTTTAACAGGGCTTTCATGAAAAATTAAAATGGAAGTGCATACAACACATACATACATTAAAAACTATTGCTCTTCACGTTATGTCCCTTTGAAAGTCTAACACATATTAAGATATTAAATCATGTCTTTCAATGAATGCCTTTTTTTTAAAGTCCTGATTTGCGTACATTTATTTTGTTTTCTCAACTGGGGTGCCATGTCAGGTGTGGTTGTCGTGTCATATTGTCGTGTTGTCGCCTGAAAGCTTGTCACGGTTTAAACCGCGACAACGCGAGATTTAGTCAATAAATGATGAAGTGATGTGGATATGGGGTGGGGTTGCTAAGGAAATCCGCCATCTTGGATCCAAGATGGCGCCTTAGCAACCACATGAACCTACGGCCCCATATCTACATCACTTCATCATGTGGGTTTTTCTGCGTGTGACGTCATCAATTTTAGTGTTAACGACTGAGTGGGCTTTTCTGCGTGTGACGTCATCAATTTTAGTGTTAACGACTGAATTATCTCCCCTGGATATCTATATTAAATACTTCCCTTCTGGGTTTTAGGTATGCACGGTAATAGGACTACACTCGAGCGCTGGGCCCTATGAGAAAGAAGAAGAAGAATGAAACAGAATACATTTCACTGTACATATACTCAATAAAATATTAGTAGACACTCTCTCGGTTCTTCTGGTTTTTCCTGCTGTTACTCTGCTTTCTGTAGACTGTTTGCAATCATGTCACAGTGAAGACGAAGGACTCTGTTTCTCACAATAATGCGTTATTTACAATATAAATAAAATTCACGGCATATTTACGGTGTTTTCGAGTGTGGTATTAAATCGAGATGAACTTTCTTTTCGTGTAGGAAGTGAGTGTGTCGGTGCTGTAGCAGAAAGTGCAAGTCGATATGCGGTTTTTTTCTTCTAGATGTTTTGGGTTTCAATGTGGCTGATACTTTTACTTCCTTAAATCTGATTGGTCGAATTCTGATTGAGGGCGCATGGTCGCGGG
>NW_018407146.1:336301-342251 GCF_002113885.1 Mizuhopecten yessoensis | reverse complement strand
ATAAAAAGCGGAAACATGAGTCTACACCTTCATTTCAACGAGATTTTAACAGCGACGATCAACGTCATAGTGTATGCAGAGTTTGACAACATCATAGAAATCGACCGTAACAGACAGATTTTATTCGATTACAGCGCATGATGAATACCATTCAAATAGATTCCATCTTGAACAAAAACTGTCCTCATTTCAAAGGCGTGTACGCCAGAAACAGATTACCGAGACGATTAAACGTGCCGTGTGCACTCGTGTGTAACACAGATCCCGATACACTTGAGGGTGAACACTGGATTGCGGTGCACATAGACGGTGAAGGCCACGGAGAATATTACGATCCCTTCGGATTTCCGCCGACGAACAAAGTATTCACTAATTTCATGGACAGACAGTGTCGAAGTTGGACGTACAACGACGTTAGAGTACAACACCTCCACTCGTTAGTGTGCGGGCAACATTGCATTTTCTACATAGTTCAGAGATGTAAAGGAAAAACGATGTCCGACATAACGTCCTTATTAAAAAAAGACTTTCATGCCAACACGTATTTCGTAGACGACTTCGTAAGAACGATCGTTTCGTGATGTCTT
Organism: Mizuhopecten yessoensis; assembly: GCF_002113885.1. Lineage (NCBI taxonomy): Eukaryota > Metazoa > Mollusca > Bivalvia > Pectinida > Pectinidae > Mizuhopecten > Mizuhopecten yessoensis. The sequence continues at coordinate 341,664 of NW_018407146.1, read as the reverse complement.
CGTTTGCCAATAAATCCATGGGATGGCTGGGGGGTTGCTTATGTAAATTATAATCAATCAATGTATCAAATAAAAAGAAGAAAAAAAACAAAAACAAAAGAAAACAAAAAACAAAACAAAAAATTAAAAAAACAATCAATTAAAAAAAATTTAAAGCGGGCAACAATGAGTCAGTTGGGCACTGATGATACCCCCGACTATGATCGGATAATACGGGGAAAAAACCCGGGGGACCCGTAGCCACATATTGATTGCTTTGTTGAATGCCTTAGCTCGATTAGCAAAATACTGTCAAACTTTGAGACTTATGACGAACGAGGACAACTAGGGACAACTAGGGTCTAATAGTGGACAAATAGTGGACAAATAGGGGTCAAATAGGGACAACTAGGTGACAACTAGGGACAAATAGGGACAAATAGGGGACAATAGGGGACAATAGGGGACAAATAGGGGACAAATAGGGACAAATAGTGGACAAATAGTTGACAAATAGGGGACAAATAGGGACAACTAGGGACAAATAGGGGACAAATAGGGACAAATAGAGGACAACTAGGGGACAACTAGAGACAAAAAGGGGCAAATAGTGGACAAGTGTGTACAAATAGGTGACAAATAGGGGACAAATGTGTACAAATAGTGGACAACATACAATACAGAATCAGCAGTATCTGCATATTTTTACATCAAAAAAATATTTCGTACTTGTTTTAATTTAGTCTCGAAATACGTTCTTTCACATTGATCGATTTATCTATCTATTATTAAAATAACCTTAGTTTCAAACTTCTTAGAAAAAATCAAGAAGGATTCTATACAAAAAATAAAATAAAAAATAAAATAAAAAATAAAATAAAAATGACAACGGCGCGCATCGAACCCGCGACCATGCGCCCTCAATCAGAATTCGACCAATCAGATTTAAGGAAGTAAAAGTATCAGCCACATTGAAACCCAAAACATCTAGAAGAAAAAAACCGCATATCGACTTGCACTTTCTGCTACAGCACCGACACACTCACTTCCTACACGAAAAGAAAGTTCATCTCGATTTAATACCACACTCGAAAACACCGTAAATATGCCGTGAATTTTATTTATATTGTAAATAACGCATTATTGTGAGAAACAGAGTCCTTCGTCTTCACTGTGACATGATTGCAAACAGTCTACAGAAAGCAGAGTAACAGCAGGAAAAACCAGAAGAACCGAGAGAGTGTCTACTAATATTTTATTGAGTATATGTACAGTGAAATGTATTCTGTTTCATTCTTCTTCTTCTTTCTCATAGGGCCCAGCGCTCGAGTGTAGTCCTATTACCGTGCATACCTAAAACCCAGAAGGGAAGTATTTAATATAGATATCCAGGGGAGATAATTCAGTCGTTAACACTAAAATTGATGACGTCACACGCAAAAAAGCCCACTCAGTCGTTAACACGAAAATTGATGACGTCACACGCAGAAAAACCCACATGATGAAGTGATGTAGATATGGGGCCGTAGGTTCATGTGGTTGCTAAGGCGCCATCTTGGATCCAAGATGGCGGACTTCCTTAGCAACCCCACCCCATATCCACATCACTTCATCAAATAAAATGTCGCGTTGTCGTGTATTTTACTGCGACAACGCGACAATACGACAGCACGAGATGACCGTTATCAGCCACCAGACTAAAAGTTTGATTGCTAGTTGGCTATCAGGGCCAGTATTCTTGTGCTCAAGCGTGAATTCTGTGCGCAAACCAACTTTCTTGTCACTCGCTTAAATCATGTCAAACAATAAAAAAGTCAAATAAAACAATAGAAACAATTTTCTGCATTAAGTCTCTTCAATGTTTTCCCAAATCTTTGACAAAATAAGCTTTTCTTATTAATTTATAGCAGGAACAAGAAATTCGGCTTGAACACAGAATCCAAGCTTAAGCACGAGAACGCTGTCATGTATACTAGCCCAGGTTTCGATCAAAAGACCCAGTGTTTCAAGGCATGGACTAAGTTAACATAAAGGAAGCGGATACAGCTCCAAGAAATGATTGTGAGCTCTTGGTGATCTTGTGAACTCATCCTTGGTTGTTAAGAATCGCCAAAAATATGCGACTTTCCGCAAAATCCATCAAGTTATGACAATATTGCTTGTTGTACATTCGCCTCAATTACATAGTAACTACCGCTCTGTCCCGAAGCCTCACGCAATGGATGGGAAACAAATGATAAAATACCACACTCTTTATATAGTTTAAGGTAAGAGAGGAGAACAATGGTGTTTTTCTAATCAAAAACCCCTTCATATATTTATGGTTGAAGTACAGGCGGAAAACTTTTCGTCGATTCCAAAAGGTTCACGACACCCTTAGAATACAAATTTTCGAATCCCTGACAGGTCGATAATTTCACACAAGCTCTTTTTTGTGAGTTTGTACTTGATTTTGCAACCTGGGTAAGAATAAAACCTTTTTGATATAAAAGGATTATCTATATCGTCCGAAATACAAAAGAGATGGTTTTGCTTTCATTGAATTGTTTAAATATTTTTACTGATGGCTTGTCAATTAATTGTGTTCACCCAGTAAAAGGTGCAGAGGTTGATAGAGAAAGAACAGGACATCTTTTGACAAAAAGATAAAAACAAACAATAGCTGTCAGATCAATAACTAAAAATATATTATGTATAACTATTTGGAGAACGTTTTAAAGAGTTCCTTATCAATCTTTTAATCATAGAAACCAATATACATTAAAATTGCCATAGGTTTATCTGAAAGTGTCAAAGCAGGACTTCTAGCATTTTTAATGTATGTTGATTACATAATTAAAATACTTATTATTAGAATAAATTATAATGATGACCGTTCTGTTAATGTTCAAAGCTTATATAAATATATATAGGTGAATATGTGAATATAACCAATGCTCGAGAGAGTTGCCTTAAATGAAATATTTGTACCATGATCCTAATTATTGATACTAAGAGGAAACCAAAAAATCTTAATCTTAATCAATGTATGTTGTCTTCATCAAGATTTGGTTTGTTGAGAGAGGAATCAAATGTAATGCACCTAGATATGCCAAATATCCACATACAATTTAAGGTAACGCCCTTGCCCATTTAAAACTGGTTTGCGTTTTATAAATACTTCTTATAAGAATTGTAAATCACAGATTATCATTACATGTCTTCTTTGTACGTGGTTTTTGTGAGTGGAAAAGACTAAACTATAAATTGGTTCAAGTTGTTTGTTTATCATTGTTCGTGCATAGCTATTATAAGCCAAGACGATGATGATTGATAAATATAACGTTTAGTTGTTTCGGATTCATGTGAAGACGGGAACCTAGGGAGACACCGCCTTAAAAGAAAGAGAAAGGAAGCGAAAAAAGAAAGGACTAACGTCACCGATTCCGTGCTGACGTATAGTCCTTTCTAGGACATGTGGTAGGGCATCCTCGATACACCGGGGGCTACGGTCACTTACGCAGTCTGCACCCCTGGAATATGTCGAAGCAAAATCAGAAGTCAAGAGCAAGACTAATTTGATCCTGTGATGGACATCAAAAAAGGCTCGCGTCTACTGACTGTAAATTGCTCCTCTGTAATCTTTAAGGCTAATAATTGTTCAGTTTTTTGTACTTGAGACTAATCATAGCTAGCCCTGTGCCATCAATTTTGCTATGACCAGGGGTGCAGAGAAAACATGGAAAGAGAAACTTCCATCGGTAAATTACAGATAATAACCTACCTGTAAATCTGTCCTTAGTAGTAAATGAGGTTTGAGTCCTAGTTGACGGGCCGCCACGGCTGTCGCGCGACAATGATTCGAATGAACATCTCCGCACGTGATCACGTGACTACATTTTCGGGTTAAAGCCTCGGCCATTAGAAATTCAAGTTTTCGTACCTTTAGAAAATAAGTTCATATAGGTAAGGTAAGTATTGTCTCCCGATAACTTAAAATAGAACATATTCTTAGTCATGCAATAATACCACGTTGTACATCAAGAACATTGCCACGAGTAATCGATATATGTTTACATGTGAATGCATGCTACATGAACAGGATTCGTTCAACATCCTCTTATAAACATAAAAAAAACACCGATCGTTTTCCCTAAAGCATAGAGAGATTAACCATGTTTGCTGAATGACAGTAAATGTTACCTTATTCCCAGAGAGCGTGCAGCCTGTCATGTCGTCACGTTTGATTGACACCTCGTATCCCTTTGGCGTACCAGGCAGAACCCATCGATGTATTGGAGTTCCCGGATTGGCAAGCTGCATCAATAGTGAACTATTGTACGCTTTTTAGAATAAAATTAACAAAATACTCGGTGTAACAAAGTACTCGGTGTAACAAAGTACTCGGTGTAACAAAATACTCGGTGTATCAAAATAATACTCGGTGTAACAAAATACTCGGTGTAACAAAATACCAAGTGTAACAAAATACCAAGTGTAACAAATACGAAGTGTAACAAAATACGAAGTGTTACAAATACACAGTGTAACAAAATACTAAGTGTAACAAATACACAGTGTAACAAAATACTCGGTGTAACAAAATACTCGGTGTAACAAAATACTCGGTGTAACAAAATACCCAGTGTAACAAAATACCAAGTGTAACAAATACACCGTGTAACAAAATACGAAGTGTTACAAATACACAGTGTAACAAAATACTCGGTGAAACAAATACACAGTGTAACAAAATACTCAGTGTAACAAAATATCTATCCAGTGTTACAAAATACTCAGTGTAACAAAATACTCAGTGTAACAAAATACCCAGTGTAACAAAATATATATCCAGTGTTACAAAATACTCAGTGTAACAAAATACTCTGTGTAACAAAATATTCAGTGTAATAAATACTCAGTGTAACAAATACTCAGTGTAACAAATACACAGTGTAACAAAATACGAAGTGTAACAAATACACAGTGTAACAAAATACCCAGAGTAACAAAATACCCAGTGTAACAAAATATATATCCAGTGTTACAAAATACTCAGTGTAACAAAATACCCAGTGTAACAAAATACGAAGTGTAACAAAATACTCGGGGTAGCAAAATACTTGGTGTAACAAAATACCCAGTGTAACAAAATACCAAGTGTAACAAATACGAAGTGTAACAAAATACGAAGTGTTACAAATACACAGTGTAACAAAATACTCAGTGTAACAAATACACCGTGTAACAAAATACGAAGTGTTACAAATACACAGTGTAACAAAATACTCGGTGTAACAAATACACAGTGTAACAAAATACTCTGTGTAACAAAATATCCAGTGTAACAAAATACTCGGTGTAACAAATACACAGTGTAACAAAATACTCAGTGTAACAAAATA
>NW_018407146.1:324111-328097 GCF_002113885.1 Mizuhopecten yessoensis | reverse complement strand
ACAGTGTAAGAAATACACAGTGTAAGAAATACACAGTGAAACAAAATACTCAGTGAAACAAAATACTCGGTGTAACAAAATACTCAGTGTAACACAGTACTCAGTGTAACAAATACACAGTGTAACAAAATACGAAGTGTAACAAAATACTCGGGGTAACAAAATACTCAGTGTAACAAAAAACAGACAAGATAGGTCTTCCCATCGTTCGGCAAGACGCCTTTTTGATTGACAAGTCGTTAAAGTATAATGGTGCTACAGCGCTGGTCACTTTTTGTAGTAGAAAGCCAGACATATTATGATAAAACCGAAATATTTGAACCGTTAAGGTGAAATATCGAGGTGGGCGACGAGAATGTTAATTGATCAAAAAAAAAAGAATGTTAAACATAATAATAAAATTCGTTTATAGCATCAGTATTTTTTAAACATGATTTATTTGCAAAAATACAAAAGGGATTAGACACAAGTTATGAAACTTAAAGTTCGCCTTCTCCCTTAAAAAAGTAATGATGAAATATACATACAGTGTATGGCTGCAAAGTAGATATTGATGACTGTAAATTTAGATGATTCAAAAGGATACATGAATAAGATAAAATGTACAATATACAAATCTTATAGATTATTTTTTGTATTTAATGTACCCTTACATGTCTCATTAACCTGTATATAATATAAACATACGCTGTAAAATTACTATAAACAATCTAAAGTTTATATTCTCATATTGAAACTTGTCTGTCAATGATACATATCATATAGTCTCTAAAACAATATAAAATTCAATAATTTAAAATAAGTTTTGAAATCATCCTGCATGTGTCAACACCGTAGCAGCTTGATGACGCAGCAGACTGCATCACACAATGGTCACACCATTCTTTAAAACGCACCGCACCATAATGTCCGCTTTCAACAATATTCAATTAAAGCCTTTGACTGAGGTCGATACCTGGTATCGAAAAGTTAAAGGCTACAATTGTTTTATTATTTTCAAAACAGTAATGTAAGCAATCTGAACAACAACAACAAAAAAAAGCTTCGGAAGTGGGACGGTGCATTGTTTGGAGACACGTCATAATTCTTTTTTTAGAAACACCTAGTCCTTTAACAAAAATCACGTGCTCCAAGTCAATATCGGTTTTTATCGGTGGACACGTGATGCACTCCTTGCTAATCACTTGTCGGGAATGATATGAAAAAATTATAAATATACATATCACACATCTTGGCTTCCTTAAGGGTTCCGAGCTGGCTAGGCTCCCTGCTATCCCGGATGCGATCCACTGCGTCATCAAAGTACCACAATGTTAAACACGTGCAGGTGGTATATAAATATATTTACTTTTGTTTTAACACATATTTAACTAAACCGTTTTGAATTTTTAATGTATTCTTGAACTGATATGAAAAGAAAACAATTTTCATTAGCAAACCATACAACAGTTAATCAGCAGTTCAACAAGCTCAATTCAAATTCCCTGAAAGTTGTCTCCTGGGGGTATTTCTGGCTTCTACATACGATTGACATTCGACAAAATAATGCTCAATATTTTCTATAGCATTCATAACCCAAACATAAAACAGGTTAGACTTTATATATATGTAACCCAGTGTACTTTGTACATATAATATACATGTATATGCACGTAGCCTACCTAGGTATTGTCTTGTACAGTCAAGTGACCTTGACATTGTCCTGTGTTGTTATGTTATGTAAATGACTAACACTGACCTGGACTTCGGACAGTACGACAAATTACATAAATAGTTTGAATGACCGGAACACATACTGCACGCTTCAATTTCCCGCCTGTTCTTCCTTACTAACTTCCCGTCAGCTGACCACCCCGATATAATAATAATGTACAGCATTTGATATAGCGCCTTATCTAGCTAACATAAGCGATTCTAAAGCGCTTTACATTACATAGATATACAATTTATATAATTAGCATAGACATTAATCCATACAATTTTTTTAGGAATTCGCAGGAGCTGCCTTATCAGGCGCTAACTACTAGTCCTATGCCACCTGGCTAATATCTCCCTATGTGTGTATGCCTGCGTGTGTGCTTGAGATGTAATGTGTCCTTTTTGTAGTGGGACCGTGCTTCAAACATCATTTATAGCGCCACCTCACTTAATTGCTTCAACACAGATACCGCAACATCCACCCCAGACCAATTTATACTCCACCTTGGTTGTTGGAGTTGTACATGTGTGGGCAGGAGAAAAACACTTTCTCTGAATATCCATGCGTACGACGACTTCGGGGATCGAACCCCGGCCTTATCGTTACCTGAATGCGACCCTGTGTGACATGTATGCTGATAATTTGGTTGGTTTGTAAATACGCCGTTATGCTTACGGCGATCCTTACCTTAGTTCGGTACTTCGGAATGTGGTTCAAGCATTTAGCCCAACTTGGACAATGGTATTGGTAAAGGTCCGTCATTTGTCCTACACTGACATACACAGTTTGATATATTGGTTTTACCTTTTGTATGGGTATAACAAACTCGATATGTCTGAGATACTCGCACGCTCTGTGTCCTATGCAACAGTCAATTACACAAATATATACCGTGCATACTAAAAGTTATAATATATTAACATATCTTTTAGCCCAGCAATGTACAATGTATATGTGATACATGATTATTGAACTCGTCTTCATATTCATGGTAGATGCCTTCCTAACTGTTCCAGCTCCCATTACATAAATTTAATACTTTCAACGGAATCCCATGCAAGTCTTATTTATGTATACCTGAAATGTATAACTTTCAGCACGCTTTCTTCCAATGAAACATCAATTTGAAAAAAAATTCCTCGAAGAATGTTTTGACAATGGAAAAAAATATATGACTTATTCATAAATTGCACACAGTAGTAAATCATACATCAATAAAGTGTCTCGTTGATACACTTGAAACAATTATTTGTCTGAGAGAAAAAATAACTTATATGTTTAGGCGTTTGGGAAGTTAATAGCCCCACACCTGTACTAGACAAGTATTCTTGACACTTTGTAGGATTTATAGTCTCAAACTCCAGGTATGAAGATATATTCCGTATCATACATGTAGTAGGTCGGTGGAAAAGGTCGAACCTGGGGAAAAAATTACGATGTTATCAAACTCTTCTGATTTCAACTCATCAATGTCTCTAGTATGATAGAAAAAAAATCCTGAAAGATTCCCTTTGGGGGAAAAAATTGAGGCCATTTTTAATTTTGGACTATTTTTCACCTTTTTTCCGCCAAAAATGAAGAACGAGAATATATCGGTTAGATGAAAGAAAATTCAGATTTTTGATATTTTTCTTTGATATTAGAGTGCTGCAAATATGTTAATTTATTACACATATCTCTATATCCTACTTTGGGGGGAGGGGGTCATACCCACCAATTATACAAAATTGAGTCTCCTTGACCCAAGGATGCTCCAGACTAAATAAGGATAAAATCCCTTAATCCCGATGGTCGGATAAGGATTTTAAAGGTTTTACCTCTATTCCTCCTATTGTGCCCCGCCCTTCTGATCCCTGTGAGTCCACACCCACTGCTTATACAAAATTGAGTCAACTTGGCCCAAGAATGCTCCAGACTAAATCAGGATAAAATCCCTTAATCCCGATGGTCGGAGAAGGATTTTAACGATTTTACCTCTATTTCTCCCTTGGGCCCCACCCTTTTGCACCCTGGGAGACCACACCCACTGCTTAAACAAAATTGAGTTCCCTTTGCCCAAGGATGCTCCAGACTAAATTAGGATAATAAGGTAGAAGAAGGGTTATAAAGGTTTTACCTATATTTCCCCTATTGGGCCCCGCCCCTCAGGTCCCAGGGGGGGCACACCCACCGATTATACAAAATGGTTCCCCTTTACCCAAGGATGCTCCACACCAATTATGGAACAAATCCTTTCATTCCCACAGAAGAAGAAGGATTTTAAAAAATTATAAGGTTAGGGGGGGGG
>NW_018407146.1:318969-324092 GCF_002113885.1 Mizuhopecten yessoensis | reverse complement strand
GGGGGCACACCCATCATTTATACAAAAAAATCCCCTTCCCACAAGGATGCTTCTGACCAAATTTGGTCAAAATCTGCTCAGTCGTTCATGACTAGTAGCGTTTTAAAGGAAAAGTTGACGGACGGACGACGGACGACGGACGCTGCGGTATGGCATAAGCTCACCATGGTTCTTCGGACTAGGTGAGCTTAAAATGTATACATGTATTTAAATTTATAAATGTACTTACCGGGTAAATCTATATACAACCTGACATCTATGTGACGAGTGACATCAATGAAGCAGAAGACGCTTACCCTTCTGGAACACCTGGTCTTATTATCCTTGTACTTTTTCAAGGTGCTTTATGTAATCTTTCCTTTGTTCAGTTTTTGCCCTAGTTTTATTTATTTGGAGTTTGAGTTATGGTTTTGTCGACACTCCAGTATTCTCTTGTTGTTTTACATCAATATGTAATAAATTTTCCCTGAACCAACTCTCATACATCTCGCTATTGTGATTGTTACAATAACGGTAGAATTCTTTTTCAGAGATTTTGGGATTAAAATCTCATTTCAGATCTAGACTGTACGGCCTTTAATAGCTCACAAAGTTATTTATGTAACCATGCCATGCCAATGAAATTTTTGTAGCTATATCCACTCATGTATTTTACCAATACACATGTTATAAATATTCTGCCCGAATCCATTCCTGAGCCAGCTGTTCCAAACTGTTTATCTGATCAAATCATTAACACATCTGTTTAAAACGTATTTTTACATATCTTGTCCTCAGGTGACCTATTTTTCATTTTGATTCCTTAAACATTTTAAATTAAATTTTAGCTTTGAATTTCAATTTTCTTTTAGTTATACTTTATTGAAATTACTGTCACAACCAGCTGGTTTTTCTGTGTAATGTAACTAACATTAACCCAGAAAATGGCATACTGTAAAAACACAAATTTTCACGCAGCCTATAATTTCATGGTTTCCCGACAAAGCACCAATTCTTAGATACATGAATTCATAGAATACGAGTACCCATTCAAACAGAGAACGGCTTTATATCGAACTTGTAATAACTTAGTAGACCTATGAATTCATGGATGAAGAAATAATCCACTAAGTCAATGAAATTACAAAAAAAACACAAAAATTGGTGATTTCGCAGTAAAAGAATTTGTAAGGGTTCACAGATACAGAACGAAGATCATGAAACTTTTAAGTCCAGTCATTCTACCTTATTTGCATCCATTATCGTAAAATCAACGTGTGAAATAGTATTCCTAAACCCACAATTTTGTTATATTTTTCGAGCCAACATTTCCAGACAGCCAACAATTAAAGGCCCTTTCGCATAGTACGTCTGTTCTGTATACAAACATGCAGATAAGAAATTTACATTTACCGGTTGTCATACGATAATATTCGTTGTTTCAAACAATTTCATTAGTTTCAACGTACTAGTTATAACTCCAAACTCATCGATAAAAGATAGAGTGTACAGAACTCAGAACCTTGGATAAAGAAGAAAAAAAGAATATAAAAACTGAACCAGTTTCATTTTGACAGAAAGTTAGTTTGTAATTTGTAAGTGGCAGACAAGCAGTATCAGGGGTTACATTTTGGTGGCACATTTCAAGTGCGACACAGCTGGTTATACTCAATTAAATATACATTCAATAAATGCCACTCTGAGCTAATTTAAATGTATTTGGTTTACAGATTTTGGTACTCTGACATTACCAGAGGGAAATCAAATGTGAAATCAAATATTTTCTTCTACAGTGTTTAACCTGTTTATCTTAACCTAACTTTTAGACAGGTCCCTGTTGTTTTATATATACTGGAGATATTTCTTAGCGAGTCTGATCTTCTGTCACAAGGAAGTGGTTTCATTTCTCCTATCCTGATAAAAAATTACAGCCTATCATATAACTGATTATTTGGAACCGGGAAGCCAGGAGCTACTTTGCCTAGTCTTTGATTTGGTAAAGTTCAAATGTGACTTTAGGGGTGAATGATTTAAAGGATGCTATTATGTACATGTTTTCAAATCCTTAAAAAAAATCATAGGCATGTAACTAATGTCAACACATTTTCAGACTGACTACCCTGTTAGACTCACCACTGACTCTTGTGTAGTAACACTTACCACTGACTCTTGTGTAGTAACACTTACCACTGACTCTTGTGTAGTAACACTTACCACTGACTCTTGTGTAGTAACACTTACCACTGACTCTTGTGTAGTAACACTTACCACGGACTCTTCTGTAGTAACACTTACCACTGACTCTTGTGTAGTAACACTTACCACTGACTCTTGTGTAGTAACACTTACCACTGACTCTTGTGTACATGTAGTAACACTTACCTCTGACTCTTGTGTAGTAACTGTCAAAGCCGTTGTTATCCGCCTCCACCTGTAACAAAAATGTACAATAATTTCAATGTCAAACAAAGCAGATTGCATCAAATGCTTAAAGTGTTGAACCAAATACCCTTCAAAACCCTTGATAATGTTTACATTGTGCTGTTGAGTTGTGTTTCAAGTGTTTATTATGTCTCATTCTGTACATAATGCACAGGATTTAAAAGGGCAGGTGATATTTCAGACGATAGAAAAAAAACAGGTTACATGCATATATGTATACATTCTTTTTGACTCAGCATGTAAATTGTATCAAGATCATAAAAGTTAAAAGGAACAATGGAGATAGACCCACCACACAGTGTCTTATCTCCAACATACAAATGTAGTTCCAATGTTTTAATATTTTTTAATTCAGAGTTTATATATATACAGTATCCCCCCTAAATTCATCCTCGTTATATCCAAGGGTTACGCTAATTTTCGCTCTCTAGTAAAAATGAAGGCACCGGCTAGCTATTTGATTGGTGTTAGGTTAAACAAGAGGCCCAGAGGGCCTGTATCGCTCACCTGAATATGTTTAAAATAATTGGTATGAAGTAAAGATATAGCACTCCATGGTAGGTGCTGTAATTATATAGCACTCCATGGTAGGTGCTGTAAGAACATATGCAATTTCAGAAAGATCCATCCAGTACTTGAGATATAGCAAAAACAATATCAAGTCCTGAAAAGACAGAAATTAAGGCATCAGTATATGACAAAGTCGAAAGAGTTATATTAGACCCACTGTTAAGCGAAACCGTTCCAATCCTGTGTACATAGTACATAGTCCTGACACAGCAAAACATACGTTTACAAAAATTGGCTTATCGTGACGTTTAATAGTATTGTTACAAATATTGTCAACGAAAGTAGTAATTATAATCATAAATCATTAATAACAACAACAAAAAACCTGGACAATTCTTGCTTCAAAACCGTTGCTTCTCAATGAAATTCCACTTTTTCCATAAATCCAGATTGTAAACAGATTATGGTTATACTGCATACTATCTGCAATGTCACATACTAATTACAACAGGTTTATATGTGCTTTTGATACACAATATACATCTTCAGTTAAATTAAATGATGTATTGCTATGCGTATTGAAAAGTGCATACAGGGCTTAGGAGCTACTCTGGAGAAAGTATTATTTAACCATCCTGTTCATGAGGATTGCAAGCTTGCTGCTAATAACTGTATCCTCTGTATGTACCCAACTATTTGTTTCACACTATCAGATAACGCGTTATATATGCAATATTGGTGTTAGTTTATTATTACAATATATTATATTATTACAATATATCATATTATAATAATATACCTGTACCAGGCCGAAGTGGGCTTGTACCATGTTGGGTGTTTTTTATCCGGATATTGTCAGCCATCTTGGATTTTGAAATATGATCCCAATACCAGAGCCAATTAATTTTGCCAAAGTATGATATAGAGTTATGTGTTATAAATTAACATATTTGCAGCACTCTAATATCAAAGAAAATATCAAAAATCTGAATTTTCTTTCATCTAACCGATATATTCTCGTTCTTCATTTTTGGCGAAAAAAGGTGAAAAATAGTCCAAATTTAAAAATGGCCTCAATTTTTTCCCCCAAAGAGAATCTTTCAGGACTTTTTTTCTATCATACTAGAGACATTGATGAGTTGAAATCAGAAGAGTTTGATAACATAGTAATTTTTTCCCTAGATCACCCTGAAACGGACCTATTCCACCGACCTATAGCATTGCTATGTCACAGAAACAGAAATAATGACGAGCGTGGCAGTTAGTTTACAGGAGGAACATTTAGTGAGCTCCAATGAATGTTATCACTAAATAGCTGTAACACCAAGCTATAACTATGATGAAGACTCGATACATAAGACGGGCTTGATAAGATCGATATGCCTTAGATACTCGGCGCACGCTCTGTGTCTTTGGTAACATATATATACCGTGCATACTAAACGTCCAGCAATGTATTAATAATGTATATGTGATACATGATCTTTTCATAAACACCGAAACACAAGTATTAAACTCGTCTACATATTCATGCAATCTGATTAAAATCATAGTTAACGAAGCCATGTAACATATGATTTTAATCAGATTCCATATTCATGGTATAAGCCTACCTAACAGTTCCAGCTCCCGTTACAGAAATTTAATACTTTCTATGGAATTCCATGCAAGTCTGCAGCATTGCTATGTCACAGAAACAGAAATAATAACGAGCGTGGCAGTTAGTTTACAGGAGGAACATTTAGTGAGCTCCAATGAATGTTATCACTATATAGCTATTCATTCAAAAAAGACAAATGTTTAGTCCGCCATTGTTTTTTGCTTGTGCCGGGTACAACGACCCAATAAACAGACATGAAGGCTAAGTCAACAAAACACAAAAATCTGTCAGTGTTTTGAATTGATTTCTGAATAAAGTATATTATCTATACTTTTTATCTGGTGTTAATTAGTAATCTAGACAGGACGAAGGAATAGAAACGACAGTAGTATATGATATGACGTGCAAGTTTCTCTCGCAATTTGGTTAGCTAAGACCTACTTGGTTAGCTAAGACCTACTTGGTTAGCTAAGACCTATTTGGTTAGCTAAGACCTACTTGGTAAGCTAAGACCTATTTGGTTAGCTAAGACCTATTTGGTTAGCTAAGACCTATTTGGTTAGCTAAGACCTACTTGGTTAGCTAAGACCTA
>NW_018407146.1:289828-318236 GCF_002113885.1 Mizuhopecten yessoensis | reverse complement strand
ATTTGGTTAGCTAAGACCAATTTGGTTAGCTAAGACCTATTTGGTTAGCTAAGACCTATTTGGTTAGCTAAGACCTATTTGATAACCTTATTATAATGTTATATACAGACCTCGGGACACATGGAAAGCGATAAAATTTTATTCGGAACGGGAATTCGCCCTTATAATTACCAAACAGGAGTTTTCGTAGGATTTCCCATTGATTATATCTTTAACCTTTTAACTTTAGTGGACTCTACCATGCATTTATTGGGATGAGTCCATTATGGTCTACGGTGGTGATAGGGTTAGATTTCTTTAAAGACTGTTACTATCTTTACGTGGGAGGAAATATCAATTTCTTCAAACAATAGAAACGTCCATTGTGCCCGTCGAGTCGGATAGTGTCTTTCGTGTTTGAAATTGTACGCAAAGTGTCATATAATAAAACAAATCTGATCAACGACTGAGATCAATCAATTTCAATTTCAACAGATTTTATTGACTTTATATTTGTCAATTGGATTGGACATCAGGCTTGGCCTAGAATCTACGTAATATACAGTAGGCTTAAGTAACAAGTTGACTAAACAGGGAGATGACGATATGATAATATTCGGAAAAAGTAACTTAGTTAAATAATGGTTAAATGATTAAGATATTTGCTACCAATCAATTTCTTGTATTCCTCCAATGAGAGATTTTAAACACAAAATACAATGAATATTCAAAACATATATACAATGTTCTACTTTCCGTGGAACTATTCAGGCATCACCTTTGTCCATAATAATGTCTTTGTACATGCATTGGTGATTTAATCCACCTGCAGGATTGTTATTATCCACAGAATTAGAAAGGAAAACGATTCTTGGATTTGATAACCTGCATTGAAATATAAGATAATAGCTTTATAAGGAGATGATATATGAATTTGTCTTCAAAATTGTTCATGATATGAGGCGGTATTTCTTTTCCCAATAACACTCTTAGGAGTTCGTCGTGTCGCAGATTATCCAAATATGCAAATAGATCGGTCCCAAAGTGTTCTATGATTTGCGTCGTATATAGGTCACGGACATCAGCAGTAACATTACAAGTTGTAATAAGATGCAACACTGCATGAATATACATCCGTCTCAATCCAATTTGGCGGACATGTTAGAATTTTGCAAATATATTTGACGTCAGCAAGCTCTTTCCGTGTAGTCAGTACAGCCCATAGTATATATGGGGTGTAGCCGGTACAGCCCATAGTATATATGGGGTGTAGTCAGTACAGCCCATAGTATATATGGGGTGTAGTCGGTACAGCCCATATAATATATGGGGCTGAGTATCCTTTGTCGTGTATGTCCTTAAAGGGGATAAAATCGATATCAGCTTGTAACCTCTGATGAAGCACTTCGTTATTTGTTTCCCTTCTTTGTCTATGTAATTCGCCATCTTGCATTGTGGAGGGATTATTTACGGAGGGTTAATTAATAAACTAATGTATTCATAATGATTATCAATCAAAGACATTGGAATTATTTGCTTATTGATAATAATGCCAATCACATTGCATGGTATGTGATTAAATTAGTATTATATGTCAATTATAACACTAGGTAGTATGTGTAGTTTAAAGGGTGATAGATCCTTTGTTGCAAATGACAATCTCTATTGAAAATAATCCATTGACTAATAATCATTTTGTGTTAACGTTATATGATCTTTTTGTGTCAACATTATCTGAAAGGGTTTGAGGGTTTTTTACTCCTTTATTGGTATTTATATGCCCGGGTTGAGCGTTTACTTTGTCTCAGTACGGACAATGTCAACAGGTAACCGTTAAGTCGTGACATTAGACCTAAATCACACAGCCAAGAATTTGGTAATCCACCCAACAATACATTTTGAACGAGAAGACGTTATGAAAACCGCTTTAATGTATCATATAAAAGAAGAACAAAATGTCAAGCAACGATATGTACATTTATTCGGTAAAGTTTATTGTTTCCGTCATTATAGGTGAGTATTGGTCAGACAGACAGTTTCTGTTATGACAAAGCGGAATCTTTGTATGTGGATCCATAAGATCAAAACAGGTACAATACATAGTTAGTATAGTACATATTGTATCAATGCCCTCCGTTGGTTTTATGTTGCAATCCTCGATTTTCACAAGACATACAATATATTTTTGTAGTAAGTACACATGCTATCAGTGCACTGACAGTGTCTTTTCTTGCCTACTTCTAGGTATTCTGAATATAACTGTCTTCACGCATCTCAACGTTTTCGTTGTTTCCTTTCCTGATAATACATTCTCTTATGCATGCCATCCCCTCCCGTCTGCGCCAGTAGAACATGAGGTTTTCCCTCTTTAACAACTCGCTTCCTTACAGGCATTGTCCTCTGCAACATCGCTTCCATGGGGGGAACTCGAGCTATTGTTCGGTCGCCGGTATGTTGGCCGTTTTCAACGTTTGGTTTGATGGCAATACTATATGGTTTGCTGTTACTTGTTCGCGGATTTCTTTCCTCCATGTCATTTTGAAATATGGTCCCCAATGTTCCGGATTAGAAACATAAACTGAACCAACCCTTATGGACACGTCCGTCTTTGTGCTAAGTCCTTTGTATAATAGCCAGATCATATAAGTATCATGTCTTTTATTATGAAACGACAGCAGCCAGCAGTGAAGACAGTGAGAGAGAGGAGGAGCTGGGAGACATGACATTGGCAGATCCCGGTACTCTAATTACCCCGGCGCTCAGGTGCTCCGAGATTCTGAATCCTGGGTCTGGTGTTCTGGTGTTTCAACATTTTGGTGCTCCAACGTTTTAGCACTCCGGTCGGTACACTAGGTATAGCTCCGGAGCTCCTAGATTCTAACCTACCGGGTCTCTGATGTTCTGGCGCTCCGGTTGGTACTCTAGGTATTTAGCTCCGGGGCTCGTCGGTTTCTGATGTTCCGGCGCTCCGATGTTTTGGTGCCTCGGTGCTCCGGCGCTCCGACGTTTTGGTTCTCCGGTTCTCCAATGTTTTGATGCTTTGGTATAACAGGATCTTTCCGCGGGGATGCTATTTTCTCGATTTCGCCGGTCAATATTGTGATCGTGAAAATGTGATCCGATGAATAATATGACCAGCGTTAAAAATGAGCTGCGAGAATAAACTTCAGAACCGTAATGTCGTCAGGGAATAGCCCGCATGTAGTTGTGACGTTTCCTATATATTAAGAGAATTGATGTTTGAAAATGGGTTATATTACACATCTGATAGTTTTGTTGATGATTTTATTTACAAAATGCACGGACACTGCAATAATTTAGTTCATTTAATTGTTTTCATTTTAGTTCAAAATCGAACAAATTTGAGCACGCGTAAATATTCAACTTTACGGTTTATAAAACAATCTGGAAGCTTGCAGTTCACATATAAGTACTTGTAACAGTTTTTGATAGAACGGAGAACAACATCATGTATGGATGAGCTGCGCAATCAATTCGGCCGTCCACACAAAACTGCACACACGATGTACATTGTATAAAATTGTTCACATGTGTCCAGTGAATCTTTCACCGCTGATGTTGGAACCTTGAACACAGCCGTAGCAGTAGTCAATACTGGTAAGTGTAACACAGCAGTCGTAAACACACGTAACAGTTGATAATAGTGATGTTTATTCATAGACGTGAATCAACAATCTCATTACAAGTACATGTACAGGTGGTTACAACATCTCTTCTACGTATAGTAATACTTCACGTTGTGTCTCTGACTTCGAGCTAAGTAACTAGGCATGTGCCAAACCATGGCCACACTCCCCATACTCTGTCTCTCTGAACCTTGGTCCAAATTGACCTGTCCTTCTCATGGCTAATTCCCGACTCCCTGAATATGGGATGCATCCCGTTAAATACGTTTTCCAGTACATATGTTATCTCATTGCCTACAGCCACCATCTGTCCTCATACCTATAAACCTGTCACCATAGACCTTTGGTACATACATATGTGACTATAATTACTCTACGTATTACATATACCCTTTAGACTACTGTCACCTGACACATTACTGACCTCGACTAGCGCACGACTTACAATCCAAATATAGGATGAATCTAACATACATTAATCACATTAATTAATTAAGTTAACTATTGGGTAAACCCATAGTGTCACATACGTCACATTGTCTGATCAAATGACCTAATGTGCCGCTTATCTTCCATGTGTGAAAAACAAAATCATTGATCAGCATTTCAAGTCACTAATTTCTGTCTTACAATTGGTAATTCTAATATATATTCCACATATTCGTACTTCTAAAAGTTATAAGCAAACTATTTCTAGTATCTCCACAATAGACAGCCATGACTATTGTTTCCACAGCAACAGCCCCGTCAAGTCACTACAGCGGGTCATCATACTCCACGTGCTCGGCGTTCTTGAAAGTGTTTTTCCTCAGGACTGCAACCAGTTTGTCAGCCGAGGTGTCACAGGTCAACACTTTACCCTCACTATAGAACTCTGCAAAGAAGATAAAACATTTTACTCTTACTGTTGTAAATCACTTTATTTTTTCGCGTGAGCTTTATTTAGAGAGCAACATCTATCGCTATAGGTTTTATCCATGAATACTTAAACTCGCAATTGAGATAACGCTATTTCAACATTGCTACTCACTATCTATGGCATAAATATTCATCCGATATTATGTAAGTAAATAAGTCTCCTCCCAATATACTAAATGTGAATTCATGCCTTTCAGCTCTTAAGACAATGAATGTTGTACAATATAACTTGACTGGATCATTTTCAATTGTTCAGCTCTATGAAACTGTCACAAAAGGTTATTCTTCCAAGTGCCTCCGTTAGGAGTCGAACCCGCACAAAATACCAGTCCAGTTCCCTATCGATTAATCTGGAATCCCCTCTAGGACTTTGGCACTGTACCATACACGTTTGATTCAGGTTTCCATCTACCATGGGGTGAAACATGATTTTATCAGCATAGTTCAAAACAAGCGACCCCTGAAAAGTAAAAGGAAATTATCCCAGGTGTTCAGGAAGGATAAGTGACTTCTGCTTCATCGTCGACAATTACCATGAAAGTCTAGGTAAAATACCAGTTATGTTACGATTTCAAAGTGAAAACCCGAGTAGTGACAACAGAACTACCAGACACACTAATGAACATCGATAATCATTTCTCAGGGTTTCCTAATAATCATGTACAAGCATAACTACCAAAACATGTGTTGTGGGTTTGTCTGTCGGGGTTCGACATACATCGCGGAAATTGGTCAGTTTTTTGTTTGTTTGGTTCAGTATTGTTTAACGTCCTATCAACAGCTATGGTCAATTAAGGACGGCCTCCCCTGTGTGCAAGATGCAGGCGTGTAGTGTATGCGTGTGTTTTGGGAGGCTGCGAGCGAGCAAAGGTAATCGACTGGTGTAGAAAATTCTGTAGTGCCTTTGCGTTCGGGCTGAGGAATGTCAATACCATCGACATGCTTGGAAACTCAATTTTGAAAGGTTTATCTGTATCAACTGTATGATTACGTTGACTTGGATATTAAATAATTATTGTTCTTTTTGCACGCATTATATGTCATATGATATATGTACATTTGTATGTAATGAAAGCTGTACCATACATATGTATAGGGATAACCCAGGTATTGTGTGCTGGTACAGGTTCACTGTATGGGGGGGATACGACCTTACTAAAACGTGTAGTAAGACATGTATCTACGCCTTATTTACGACAAAATGTGTTCACTACTATGCCTTGAAATTGCGTCTCTTAAAACAATTGTGAAAGACTGAAATTAAGTACAGTGAAACTTCGCTATTGTAATGCCCCTTGTTTACCGCCATCTTATTCCAATGTCCCTTTTTCTTGTTTTCTTAATAATCCCTTTATACATTTCAATCCGTCCATCCTCAAACCGGTATTTGATTTTGATGGTTTGAATTGATTGACAAATGAAATAAAAGTAAACCACGTTTGCAGAGAGAAAAAATCTGTATATGTATTTCTGTGGTATTACACAGAATTAATATACAGTTGAAACTTTACTTTTAATGTCGTCTGCGAACTCTTTGTTAGACGATTTGTCCCGAACGTTGGCCAGCATGTCAGTGTCACATGGTCCGGGCGAGTAGCTCAATACCCGGATGGAAGGATCCTCCAAAGCCAGAACACGGAAATACATGTCGCGTGCGGACTTTGCTGGTATAAAAAACAATTGAAAATACAACTGACATTTATGTTTGTGTAATCAATGTCCATAATCCATTTAGTTAAGCTGAAGGTACATTATATTTATTAAAAAAAATCAGCCAAATTCACTGATTTTTGTATAAGTCTCAAAAAATATTATGACTAATCATTCAGTAGGCGTATGATCTTTTGTAAATGAATAAAAAGAAATAATCATTTGACAATAATCTTTTCAACCTTTTCACGGGTTCTTCGGAATACCATGTACGTTAACGATGTTTAGCCGACTCCTTATGTGTTTAAATGTTTAGTCTAGTAAATTCAACAACAAAACTGGAATTATTTTTCAGATCTGACATATTTATTGTCACTTAGACACAATACTTACAGGCACAATATGTACTCATCGTTGGGTAAGGTATTTTGGAGTTGTCAGAAGTCATATTCACAATAAGCCGACTCTTTGTACCGCTAAACGTTTTGAAAAATGCAGAGTTAAGTAGGATCATACCAGTAACATTGACATCAAAGAACTTCTGTAATGACGCCACTTCCATCATTTCCCATGCATATTTAGAAACATCCCCAACAGTTGCACAGTTGTGTACAATCACTGCTTGCTCGAAATCACCAACGTTCAAATCATGCTTCTTAATAACGTCTGTGAATAACGTATCAAATATGTTCTGGTCCAGATGTCCTTGGTCGAATTTACAGCTTCCGATCTGTGCACCCGGATATGACGTCGACAATTCAGATGCCACGATTTCTTGTGCAGCATTGTTCCGCGATAGAAAGAGAAAAAACGATGAGCGCGGAAGATTGGCCACCAGTTTAGAGGCGATACATTTACCGAGCCCACGACTGGCTCCGGTTATAACCACAAAGCTCTTCTTCACAAATAGGTCTCGTGTCGCGTCTGCCATGTCTATGCTGCACGTATACGTATACCACACTATGACAAAGTACAGTCTTAATATTGATCTGGGTCAGCGTTAGAACCGGTGTAGGTTAATCATGACCCCCTTTAAATAATGATCCAAGGTTCATGATTTGTTTATTTTATGGAAAACCGTTACGGATTTGTGCCTCTGTTACTAAGTTAATCGCTGTCTGAGTGTTATAATACAGTATATGGCTGTGTCCTCCTCTTCATATTTACCTTTTCTTATAACCTCATTAGTCGTCTGTTTATTTAGTTCTCGTAAGAAAGTAATTAATTTAATGTACGCCGGAACGCATACAATCAACTGAAGAACAAAATGCTGCTACAGCCATGTTCCTTAACGGTAAAACTGTAATATTTGCTATGATTAGAATGAGCTTGATATTCCACTAGAC
This sequence comes from Mizuhopecten yessoensis, assembly GCF_002113885.1. NCBI lineage: Eukaryota > Metazoa > Mollusca > Bivalvia > Pectinida > Pectinidae > Mizuhopecten > Mizuhopecten yessoensis. The sequence continues at coordinate 310,696 of NW_018407146.1, read as the reverse complement.
ATCTCGGTCGCCGATTTAGGTTTGTTTAAAAGCTGTCTAGTAGTCAAACAAACCTGAATAGACAGCCGTAGTATTTAGGTTGTTGTTATGAAGGTAAATAATGTGTTCAAGTGGTCGCATTAGGTATGGGGCCGGCGGTGTAACACACGTCTTAACAGTAATAAACGATCGTCTGCAGATAAAACACGTCTTGTAGTGATTATATTATTTTCTGTTACAATAGAAACACAAATGTCCCTATTTTACGAGTGGTAATGTGTATAGCCTTCAGGTTTATGATGATCGAAGAAATCAATTGAAGTAAACGAGTCTATACACAGTATTTGTATTTCAAATTCGGGAGGGTATACACGACATACGTGGTCAATACATTGGGGGGTTTTTGTTTGTTGTTTTAAGACAGCACATCATCGATATATCTGAAGGTGAAATTGAATGATCAATAAATTCAGCTTCATATGAAAACAAATAAATCGGTAAGAAGACGGGCAAAGTTTGTTCCCATAGGAAAGCCTATGCCTGTCTGCTAGAAAATCCTTGCCACCGAACATATGTTTTCAACAAGGAACTCAATCATTTCATGTGGGCCTTTGTTGTACTTTTCTCCAAAAACAATAAGAGAATACGTAAGCGTCAATAAAACTAGGCAAAATAGTAACGAAAGAAGGATTAACAGAGACCCTTGACAAAATAAAAAGGGAGAATAAGACCAGGAGTTCCGGAAGGGTAAGCCTTTTCTGCTTAATCGATGACATCTACAATGAAATCTGACTTAACCTTATATCTATATCGCCGTTTACCTTTTTGGAAAGCTCTCATAATAAGAGAAGGAATGTGTTCCTCCAATTTGGTGTGTAAAGGATCGAAAAAATACAGGTTTTAATTGAAGAAACATTTTGTGAAAAGGTGATGTTCAATCGAAAAGATGTGTAGTAATGAAATGTACTACATAACTTTCCTACATCCGAACTTACCAACCTGCAGAATTGTTTTGGGAATACTAAGGATTAATCAAAAGATATTTTGAATTCTTCAAAATCCACATTCCATTAATTCCACTTATGAAGTTAACAGTACAACAATAGTACCATAACACTTATTTAGTTGTGACAAGAGTGGAAGCAAAACGTTTTAATAATGGCTTGGTCGAGCAACTAGCAGAGCCAACAATATAATGTTGTTCATAAGGATTCGTATGAAGTTTGGTATATTCCGCTGATGATATATATGTATTGACACTTAACTGATTATGCGAGGGCCATTCAATGAATTGTGTCAATAGTGTCAGGAATCGCATGTATGCTCTTTATTGTTTGATCCTTCGAAGCATCCCCCCTTTAACAGAAACGCACTTTCGAAGTCGCGCTATCCATGATATAAACGCTGCGCGGTAGTCTCCCCTTGGTATACTAACGAGACACTGGAAGAATGCATGTACTACCCAGAGCTTATGTCACTAAAAAGGACAGAATTTATTGAATGGTCCTAGCTATGAGGTTTTCAGGCTACATATAATAACTAATATCGACATTTACACTAACTACGGCAGACCATTGATGAATATCAGTAGGAGCCCTATGATAAAATAATTACAGATAATTAAAGCGCATTGTATTTTTTTTTATCGTACCCCAGAGTCTGTTCTGAGTGTATGGGAGCAAGTTTTTTAAGGAATATTTGAATTATGAAGTCAAGGTTTCCTGCTGAAGACGCTTGAAACTACATCAGGGGATCCTTTTCGACATTAAATAGGCTGAAATCCATTTAGTAATTGTTATTCTACAATTTGTTCAGCTCGATTATTGTAATCTATTCTCTACAGTACGGTCTACTGGGTGACGCTCTCCGTGGTGAAGGTACTCTTCGTTTGATGTCGATTCGTGTTTTAATCTATAAGTTAGTGATTTTGGTGGACTATGGCATACAACAACCCTTTTGGTAATTTACAAATCACATTCATACGTGTTTTATTGACAATAAATATACGATACAAACATGTAAGATGTATATATTAAATCCGATGTTAGTACAGTATTTACAAAAGAAACAAACAACAGACGTAACCTACATCAGTCTTCTTCTATTCCGGTAGTGATTAAATATATAGAATGTTGTTAGTCTTCCTCTCAAGTTACGATCTTTGTCACCTAAACCAAACTAAGTCAAAGATCAACACATCGCACACGCAACACAGATACGTTCGCAAAACAGTTACAAACCTTTAATCACTATAGTAAGACAAAATGTACATGTCTTGACTAATCACAATAATCACCCAAAAAAGACTAAACCCTTGACATAAATTTACAAAGCATACAGCATACCAATGATGCACATTACTATCCGATCATGAGTGCATACGTTCGTTATTTTGATCAGTGTATTGAGTATCTGTATCTGTATGGATACGCTGAAGTAACCAAAACTGGTGTGTTACAGCGGGTGAGAGAGAGCGCTAATAGTTCTTAGTCGCGCGATTCGAGGGCTGTTTTAAAGTCCTCGACACTACTGCATTTGATTATGGTGTCTGGTAGATGGTTCCAGTCTATTACAATACGTATAAAGAAGGATTCTCTGTATTGGTCTGTTTTATAAGCTGGTGGTTGGAATCCTCTCCTGTTGTTACACACAGACCTATCGACGATGTCGATTATACTGAAGTCTTTATAGTTTGTAACTCTGATGTTACGGCCTTGTCTCCTCGGTTTCTAGTACTGAGATGGGGCACTGACCCTTCAATGACTTTGTATAGATAGGCAAGTCTAATGTCTGCCGCCTCTTATCAAGGGGTGGTAAGTTGAGATCTTTGAGTATTTGTGTCACACTTCCCGGTTATCTTGCGGTATAGTTCCCCGACACAAATCTTGCAGTACGGTGTTGGATGCGTTCCAGTTTGCTGACATCTCCCTTCTGGTGTGGATCCCACACCACTGCCCGGGGTTCCGTATTTCCATAAAGGGTAGTACCATGGAGATGTAGGCGGTGCGTTTACTAGCTGTTGGGCAGCTTAGAGTGTTCCGTCTGAGAAAGCCAAGTGTGGAATTTGCGTTCTTCGCTTGTTGAACTTCATTCCCCACGTTTCAGTCCAGTGTGCTAGATTCTCCAAGTCTGGTTAGAGAATAAGATGGTCTTGGAAAGTCGCTATGGTGCGGTACAGTATGCAGTCATCTGCGAACAGGCGGGTTTAGGATCCAACGCACTCAGGTAGGTCGTTAATATGGCATAGGAACAAAATGGGTCCGAGGACGGTTCCTTGGGGTACCCCAGATTCAACTGGCACTTGTTTCGTTGTCTCGCCCTCCAACACAACCTGCATGGATCTTGCTGTGAGGAAGTGCTTTAACCACTGGTTGATGTGACCTGTAATTCCGTATAACTCAAGTGTATGCAGCAGCTTCCTATGGGGGCACAGTATCGAATGCCTTAGAGAAGTATAGGATGACACAGTCTACCTTTTTGCTACTGTCGTAGGATTGTAGGAAGTCGTGGATGGTGGTGATAAGTTGAGATTCACATGAAAAGCCCTTTCTAAATCCATGATTTAAGTCTGTTAGAATGTTATTGTCCTCTAGATAGCATATGAGGTGACGACATACAATGTGCTCCAAGATCTTACATGAAACACATGTTAGGGTCGAGGAGAGGAAACGCTGGTAGATTACACTCAGGCCTGGTGCAACGGTCTTAGCACAGTTCTTGAGGATGATGTTTGGCAGGGTGTCAGGACCTGGAGCTTTGGCTGTGTTGAGGTTTTCCAGGAGTTTGGTAATGCCTTTCGAATCTATGACGATATTCTGAAGTGGATGATAAATATGCTTATCAGCGATATCTGGAAGTGGCCGGGTCATCAGAAGATTCTTTTGTGAAGACGGACTGAAACTGGTGGAGCAGGACATTTGCCTTCTGTAGCTATATAGGCTATCACTAACTAGCTGGGTTCCTTTATGTTTCAAAGGGGATACTCCGATGCTGTTCCGTTGTTTAGATTTGATAAGGCGCCAAAAGGGTTTGGTGTTGTTCGACTTCATGCCCTCCTCTATGGTCTTGTTTACATAGTCTCATTGGGCTTTCCTAACGGTACGCATGCATTCGCGTTGGTAGTGTCTATAGTTTACCAAGTTGTTGGATTTCTTGGCAGTATATATTGTAACGTGTCAGCCCCGTATAAATGGGTGATTTCAACCACCGCTGTCTCGGCCCTGCAGCCGATTTGTTTACATATCGCCGTGCGCCTGTTTGACGGGTTTTCACTACATAAATAACACCAATGTCCATTTATTAGTCCAAAATGTGTTTGTACATAAGTTTTAAAGGTTGATTATTCAAATTACAACTACAGAACATTATAGAAATGATTTCTGACTTCCCTGCTAATTTCGTGTTAAATCGACCACTCGTTAGAATCTCAAACACCTCTCAAGACCGCCATTTTGGAAGCTGACTATGCGAGATGCTCGAAACTACTTACATTGATTCTTTAACTTCCTAGGGTTGTAAGTCACTGTAGATTGATGGACATTAAGTAATTATGATATTTAAAAGAGTATGCTAATCCTTTTGGATACTGTTTATGTCTTTTAACGACGTCTTAGATGTTTAGTCAGTCGGAGAGGCCCCTCGGACCTCTCTCGGCGACCTCTCAAGCGTTTCGATAACTCTTACCGGCGTCTGACGTAACTACCGCAGGGAATTCCCTAAACTTAGTATATTTTTAATCCGTAACCTTAGCGGCACTAAATAGTAGTTTTACATGTATTTTTATACTCTGTAGCATTATTTTAATGTAAAGCACTTATTGTTTGAGCGGATATTATGAGAGGCCGTGTGTGATAAGGTTTTATTACTTTTACATGCAATCCTATGAGAAAGTGTCTCCGGACCTCTCCCGTCTGATCACCAGACCTCTCCTGAGTAGTAATATTTGGAAGGTTATAAATACAGGTCGGATCAGACCTTTTTCTTTAGTTCATCACTGTCTTCGCTGGCAGACGGTCGCCTCTGAACAGGTCAGACTTAGGAATCTCTCATACTTTGGGTTTAGGCTTTACTGCTTACGTNTGTCAATCACCTTTGTTATTGTCTGGTGCAAGAACCTGTGTTGATGCCTTGTTTGTATTGTAATATTATACTGATCTGTACTCTGTAAAGATACATTGTTATTTAACTTGTTCCTTTAATAAATTATATTTGTACCTGTCAATTGGGCTCTTGGTTGATATTTAGAGTTTTCGCATAGTAAATTAGACTGCTAGACTATTTCTGACCATTGTTCTCGGACCTGACATAGAGGAGATATAACATATTCGACCGTGATAATCCAGGATCCAGGAAGCACACTATATTGGTGAAACAAGAACCCCATACTTCTTCGACGGCGGCCGGTGAGACGTGGGCACCGGATGCGCGCTCGTTACAATATAGTCGGTGTTTTCTCTTTAACATTTTCTTGATAGGCCTGTTGTTCCAGGGAAGGGAATGTTTCGTGTTGGATAGCCTTGACGGGATGTTCTTGCCAATATTGCGGGTAATGTTGTCCCTAAAGTTAGTCCAGAGATCGTTGACGTTAGATGTCTCCGCCATCTTGATGGTATCGTCGGAGGTTTCCGCACAGTCCTTATACAGTTGTTCCTAGTCAGCTTGAGAAAACTGAAAGATTTTCCGTCCTCTCTGTGTTTCCTTCTTTTCAATATTTTTTTTCAACATTTGAATTAGAAAAAATACAATTCTGTGAAATGCATACAAAAATGGCAATAATATTTAATAAACTGACTTAGTTTACCTTAGCCAGAATAAAATTTGTTGAGGCAATTTAATCAAGAACATGTGCAGACTGCTCTTTTTAATACACATAGATCTAGACATGATATTAATAGCTTGATATATTGTTGTATCGAAAACAACATCCATCAAAATGCATGTACGATCGCATATAAAATCCGACTCTTCAAAGGGGCTATTTACCCCGGAATAATATTAAACGGGTAATAGTTTTTTTTTGTGCACCGGTTGACGATGGATACTTTCCAGCTTATTATTCGTGGAGAAAAAATATAACCCCATCAAGTTTTGTCAGTAAACTACATTTTTTAAAATCCCATACTTATTAGAACAACATCTACATCAGTGGATATATCAACAATACATGTTTTAGGCGGCATAAAGCCGTCTCAGATTTGGAACAAGGGCTACATTCGCGTATCCGGTTGAAACGGTTGAACCGGTTGAACCTGAAAAGAAAACGACAGGTACAGATTTGGACCGAGGCTGACCTCAGGAAAATTTGGTACGTGTAGATTGAGGGGTTCAGACGTACATGACCGAAACTAAAATGCTGACTATTGCCAATTTGCGTTATTTCTTTCTTAAACAATGTCAAGTCACATGTAATTTTTAAGATACGTTATGTTATTTAGTGGACGCATGAGAGAAGGGCATAATATTCTTGATACAATTGTTTTTTATTCTCCGAAACTATGGATTCTTAGCTCTGCTTATAGAACGGTCCAAGTGTGTTCGTTTATCGTGGAAAATTTCTGCGCCACACGTACCGTTTCAACCGGGATACGCGAATGTAGCCCTAGTCGTAGGTCTTTTCGGAAGTCCTCTAGACTTTTCTATCAAGCGTATTCGGTTTCCAAACATGGCGGCTGCTGATAGTGGAATCTTCTCCAGGAAAGCATGCGTGGTAGTCACCGGTGCAAGTAGAGGTCTAGGAAAGTCCGTTGCCAAGATATTCGCCACAAAATTCCCAGAGTCATCACTGTTCATTCTCCTGGCAAGAAATTTAACAGATTTAGAAGCAGTGAAAGCAGAAATCCGGGAAAATATGCCTACTCTCAAAGTTGCTGTCAAAAAATTTGACCAGGGCAACCTTGACCAAGCGATCTTTGACTCGCTATTCGATACTGTATTTGAGGAGTACGGTGTGTCACCAAACGACTTTGAGCAGTCAGTGATTGTCCATAATGCAGGAACACTGGGTGACAACACAAAGTACGCCAGTCAGTTATCTGATGTCGCTACCGTTCAGAGGAACTTTGATGTCAACGTATCCGGTATGATCCTGCTCAACTCGGGGTTCCTCAGGAAATTCTCAAATTCATCTAAAGGAAGACTGATCGTCAACCTGTCTTCGTTAGTGGCAGTTCAACCGGTATCTTCCTTTTCATTATATTGCACAGGTAAGCTTGATAACGCAAAAAATGTATATATGCAAATGTAACGGTAACAAATATGATTTTGACTGCCTTGTACATGGCTAATTAATTAATTTCTCAAAAAGGACGCGGGGAAATATATAAATCAAACAAACACATCCTATTTACTATATCAAATGTATTGTCAACTTTTGGTAAAGCTAATGGACTACCTTTAATTTAAAACACTAAATGATGTTATGTGTTTGTTCTTGCATTCAGGGAAGGCAGCCAGGGACATGTTTTTCCGAGTAATGGCTGCTGAGGATCCTTCCATCCGTGTCTTGAACTATGCCCCAGGACCTTGTGAAACAGACATGCAGAAGGCGTGTCGTGAGGATACAGTGGACTGTACAACAAGAGATATGTTTCAAGGTTAACTCCTAACGCATATTTTCTTTGTTTTTGTTTGATTTTGATTATTTCCAATGCAGTGAAAATATGCATATGGAGTTCAATAAATATAGCATAGCGCACATTGATTGCTGATTTTTTTACAGTTGTTGTAATGAACATAAACATTTTCAAGTTTTTATGTGTAGCAGATCTGGACTTGGTTAATCATTTCCATGCTAGACAGCGATTAACTTTAAGATAGCTTAGTTGTTCAACTATTCAGATTTATGGGAAAGAAATCCTAGTCTGGCCTTTTGAATATCTTCTATCATTTGCCTGCCCTTTAACATTTATTACATGTTCTAGATTTAATAAAACGTTTTTGAAACCATTACAGCCATGCACAGAGAAGGAAATACCCTGGACTGTGACACCTCTATTGCTAAGCTGGTGGAGCTGCTGAGGCTGGATCAGTATGACAGTGGAGCTCACATCGACTTTTTTGACGACATTGGAGGTCATGTTGCCAAGACATCTCTTAACCAATGATCTCGGTTCAGGTTGTACTGAAGTAGCTAACAATTCTGCCAAATGATCACAAAGTCATTATAATTTAATGACAAATATGTCATTAGCAGTCTTAGCTAGATATGAAAGTAATTAGTCATCTTATTGAGAATAATATTCACAATAGGCATTAATAAAGTCAAAACAACTTACCTATCAATAATTCTTCATTGGTGATCATTTTGATATAAAATACAGAATTGAAGTTTGTTGATCTATGATCATGATTCTATAGTTAAATTTTTTCTACAGGGTATTACTAGTAGTTTAAGTTGTATGACCATTTTATAAGGTGATGTAATTTCATTTCAAATCAATGTTATTGTATCAAGAATACAAATGGATTAGGCACAGGCATCACCCATTAAAGTCCTTTCCAGGTATTGTAGTGACTGCAATACAGCATACATGATAGGCTAAGCCCAAATTATATACAAACCATGTTTATACCATTCATGTAAAAGTTAATACCAGGTAGACATTTTATGAGGACAAGTTGTTGTGTTGTGTGCATGAGTAAAAATAGCATATGCAGTGGATTTTATTATATGACTAATAATGAGGACCAACTTAAGTTAATGTGACGTTATGTTGAAGTGATAACGGAGAAAAAATCACTATTTGTATCAGGTACACAAAACAGTGTCAAGACATCAAATATAGGATTCCAACTTATTTTTGTTATGTTTTAACTTAAAAATTTGTGATGCTAGTTTTTACATTTTTTTTTTTAAATTGGTTGTACTTTTGTTATTTGGTTGTTTGTTGCTGTTTATTCCGTCTTTGAATATTGCAGAGTTATCTTCTCTTGGGAGCAGGTAGTGATTGTTACATCATTAGTTTGTGTTAGAAAATTACGTCGTTTTCTCAAAAATTGATGACGTTACTCTCACAATCAAGTGATGTAAAAATCAATACCTGCTCCCAAGAGAAGATAACTCTGCAATACACAAAGACGGAATTACAATAAGAGGGTTTAACCTGCATTTATTGTTTTTGTTTTCAATTACATACTTTTTTATGGTTTAAAGTTTCTGCACCTGTAGTACAGATTGAAATGTTTATTGGGAGGTTTATGGGTCTTAGGTATTTATATTTGATATGTGGTGCCAAAGGAATGGTCAGTGAAAGAAATATTTGTTCGAAACAATTCAAGCACTTGTAAGTAGGCTGCAGTTATGAAAACTGACTTTTCCATGCAGATGTTACCTAGTGTACTTATTTAGTATCATAGGTCTGGACATAAACATATTCTAGATTTATAAATACCAACAGATTGTTCCGGAATACATTTAACCCTACTAACAAAAGTTATTATTGCTCTAAGAAAATAATATCTATCTAATAATATCCCTCAACTAGTCAGTCACTATCACTCTCAAGAAAGAATATCTCCCTTACCTCCTCACCAAGTCACTGTCACCGTCTGACTATTGTCCTCAAAAGACATTATTAATATTATACCTCATCTTCATAACAGTGTGTCTGATTGTATGGTACTGGTCACATGACGGGGCAATAAAACATCATTGTCGCTCTCACACGCTTGAGTTTCCCCCGATCCTATTTCCCTTACATGGAGCCTCTCAGAAATTTTTTGCAAAGAGCCACCACAACTTAAGTTCCAAATGATGGAAGCAGACAACAACAATGGAGCATCAACCTGATTATCTGTACCATTGTGTTGGGGTTTTTTGGTTTTTTTTGTTTGTTATAAAAACTTGATGCAATTGTAATTGGGAATCATGATTCTTTGGTTCTCCTTGATATCAATCATCTTTCATTCGGGACTTGGTCATCGTGAAACATTTTTAACCTCGGAGAAACAAAGAACCATGGTTCCCTAAAGCAAGGGCAATAAATGTATAATATATACCCATGTCTAGTCACTGTCCAGAGAAAATATCTGCTTTATTATATACCCTTATCTAGTCACTATATATAATTCTGCTACTGCTTACAGGACCTGCATTGTACAAAGCAGGTCCTCTACACTGCTTATGTTTACCTTTAACTTTTTCAGTGTAAACAATGAAGTCTATGCTAATAAAAAATACATGAATGTAAAACATGCTTCATGACGGTAACCTTAGATAACGTCTAGGTACAGGTAATGAGACGAGATTTCAAGTAGGCTTTGGCAAAGGTGTGAGAAATGAGATGAGATTTTGTGTGTTGATTTTAAAAGGTATGAGAATTAAATGAGATGAGATTTTGTGCAAGTTTTGATTAAATTGTGTATATATGTAACTGTTGTCATGAGTTTTGGCTTAGGTGTAAGGAGTGAGGCTAGACTTGATCATTGTGCAAGTATTGAGAAGTTGTGTTTTTGTAATAGTTGATTTGAGATTTCATCCAGCTATACAAAGCTTTTTCTGGGACTTCATTCCCAATTAAAACTATTTCATATTTAAGCTGAATTCCAACAATTTGCAGTTTACTCCTGAGTTTTCTCTCCTAATTGGTGTATTTTCTCTCCAAAATGTGACAAAAAGGCCCCATCCCAAAGTACCGAAAAAATCCTTGGTGTAAGTCATAAAATAAGGTTTTTTAACTTGTGGACGGTCACCCATCCAGCCACTGAGCATGCCCGACATTGCTGGACTACATCGTTGTATCTAGTCAAAGCGTCCCCAGGTAATACCGCATCGCTGGAAAAGCTAGCTTGCCAATTAGGCGATATTTTCTTCTAATATTCCTGTCATAATTTTGTCCAGGTGTAAATGATGAGAAGAGTGTTTAAAATAAACTGAGGCTGTTGAATACAGTGTGGAAACTTATAATTAAGTAGAATAAATTTATCGAAATTCCCCAATCAAGATCTAAACAACCTCCGGTGACTGATGTACCAATGACCAGTAGTTTTTGGTGAATATGTGAGGTTGTCAGTATTGTGTTGATAAATACATGCATTACCGGTGTACATTCTTATAAAAACATTTTATTTTTATTTTATTTTTTGTTGAAGTAATTGAAAAAATAGTTTCGTAAATATGCAGATATTGTGTGGTTGCATTTAAAGTTATTAACGTTATGGGTGTTGGACTTTTGTGTATTATTTAATACAACTTGATAGCCATTGTTTTGTATATTTTTTACATTTACTTTTACATTTAATGACATTCCTTTTGATTGCAAGTTTTAATTCAATTAAGGTAGCAGCTAGCATATTTACACTGAAAACTGGATTTTCATAATCAGTCTGTACATGTTTCGTTCTTACAATAATTAAACTCCTCAATAACAACTTGGATATCTTGACGTTTATATACTTCCGAGACAGCAGTCATCCCAAGGAACAGTTAATATTAGAACATGGAATGTTTTTGAACATTTAAGAGGGGGAAAAAAGGATTAAAAAACACCAACTTCGAGTTGAACTGTAGTGATTGTTTACATTAAAGATATCTCCGTTTTGAGATATGAAGTGATATGCAACATTTTGTTAATTTACATTTACTTATACCATACGTTTTATTAATTCATGGACCTTTTTGATATAAGGATTAAACCGACACTGCTATCTGAGGAGAATAAAATCCTTTAAAATCAATTTTACATATAATTTCTGTATTTTATGTTGTTCAATTTACTGTAGACTTGGTTGTGGGAAACATTGGTTAGTTGTGGGAAACATTGGCTAGTTGGGGGAAACATTGGTTAGTTGGGGGAAACATTGGTTAGTTGGGATGCCAAAGGATGCTTGTTTTGTTGCTTTGATGTACATCAATACCTATTGACAATATTTGTATGTATGTGATAGTAAAAAAAGTGATTTACAAAGCTGATTTGTTTCCTTGTTTTTATTTGTTTTTGTTTTTTTGTGATTCACCTTTCATTTTCATGTGAGCTTAGGCTCCCGGGGTGTAGGGCAGAGATTAACTGGCATGGGCATGCTCGGGTCTAAACCTAATTCAGGAGCAAAGAACCAGCATCCAATAAGTGTACAGAAATGTTCACATTCTAGGTTTCAGGAGGATACCTGGTGGTATACAGGCGCCCTCTTAATGTCAAGCTAATAAATAACAGTAGAAGTAAATCTCTGCTTTACACACCCTCAGTCAACACTCTTATGGTTTGATAGGAGACTTGATAAATAAAAGAAAAAGAACTCCTGAATCCAAGTTTTAATAACATCCTGCCCAGCAAGTCATATTTATTTCTAAATGCATTTAGCCCTTCTCCACTCCCGACATACCTGGTACATACAGCAGCGCAAGAATTATATTGCTGTATCAGAATTAGATGTACAATGGGGCGTATCTGAAGCATGACATCTCTGTTCTCTACCTGTGGAGTAGCCATATGGCAGCTTTTCATTGTTAATGAAATATTTTAATTAATCAAGTCTCTGTCATAATTGTCCCAACAGCCTCGTTAAAAATTAAGTTATCCATTCGCACTGTTCTACATTTCAAAACAACATAAAACAGAGAAGTTCAATTTTTATAATAAATACAATGGATCAAATTTATTTTGAACAGTAATACACAGGGAAATTGCTCAGTACTAACGAATGAATAGTTTATATGGTTGACTTCTATGGCATACTGTAAGCTTAAAATAAGTACATTGAAATTGTATACAGAGAAACCTGTTGTCACTGACATTGAAAGGGCCTCAATCCTTTGGTTGGATTATAAAAGTGCTGGTTATAATTCAGTCAGGGTTACAGTCTGCTGAGGCCAACAAATCAGGCCAGATGTTAATGGATGTCCTTTAAAGTCAGATGACGGTAAATTCAAGTTCTATTTCACTACATTTTCTGACCAGAGTATAAAGAACAAAAACAGGTTGTATCTATATACAACGTTACTAACTGGTATGCGAAACAAAAAACATTTAGCACTTTCTGATACGCTTTAGCACTTTCTGGTACGCATAAATGTTAAAAAATAAGATAGAACTTCGCTTAAGCAGTGTCTTTTTTTGTGTGCAGTACAGTTCTTTTTGCCAATATATTTTGAACTTAAAAATCAAATTTTCATACAAAAAATGTTCTTCATGAACACAATGATTTTGAAGACAAAACCTTTGGAACGAATGTATATATTAGATATGATATTAAAATACTTACGATTTAAAAATAAACTAAACTAGGAATTATGTTGAATTAAGGAAAGTCTTAAACATAAAACCATATGCCTTATTAAAGCACATGTATAAAAATGCCAAGATCATAACTCCAGAGAAATAGAAAAATTTGAAATAAAAAACGAGTTACTTTGTGTAATTGTATAGGGAAGTTACAAAAGATATGTGAAAAAGTCCTGTACAGGAGTGTGGGGTTATTTCAAAACTGACTATTGAAACAAGGGTACCGCGAAAGCGGAACATACTACGTCAGTCATACATTGAATGAGCAGTTGTCTGTATGGTTGTACATACATGTGCCAAAACTCCATAAATTACAGTTGGACAATGGTGGTTATCAAACTTGTCTGAGCTATCATGGCAATGAACCTTCCTATGAAGTTTGAAGTTAATGCATTGAAAACCTTTTTGAAACTGAATAAAGGGTCATCACTCCGAAAATTACAGTCCGATAATTACGGGTATCAAGCTTGTCTGATCTATTATAGTAATGAACCTATTTATGAAATTTGAAGTTAATCCGAAGAAAATACTCGAAATTTCGAGATGACACTGCTTCTGCAATTGAATAAAGTGCCATAACTCCTTAAATTATGATCCGATAATTAAATATAATTGCGTTTATCAAACTTGTCCAAGCTATCATGGCAATGAACCTTCCTATGAAGTTTGAAGTTAATGGCCGGTTAAAAAAATTTTTGCAATTCAATAAAAGGCCATAACCCCGATAATTACGGTTATCGAACTTGTCCAAGCTATCATAGTAATGAACCTTTCTATGAAGTTTGAAGTTAATCCACAGAAAACTACTTGGGATAGCGAGCAGACACTGTTTCTGCAATTGAATGAATAGTGATTATTACAACAAATGCGAGGTTGATTCAGCTCCAGTAAGATGGAATAAGGAGTTTCATTGCTTCATCAAATACGTAACTTTATCACCTAACGTAACATATTTGGAAAATGTTGGCAAAAGTAGAAGAAAATCAAGCAATAGGAAGTGTCATCATGTTTGAACTGTGATAAATTCATGTTATCTCTTTGTTATTAGATCATAACATCAAGAAAAGGTTACATGTAAATGAAATAATGTAACTTTGAACAAAATATCCCATACATTAGAAAACTACTGTATCAAAATATAGCACACATTTGAAAACTTTTGTATCAAAATCACTCGCACATTGGCACAATATTGTATCAAAATATCCCACACATTAAGAAACTCACATCAAAATATCCCATGTATTTTGAAACTCTTTTATAAAAATATCCTACAGATTGGAAAAATATAAAAAATATCTAATATATTGATAATGTTGAATCAAAATATCCAAAACATTAGGAAACTATTATAAATATCTTCTACACTGGTATAGGACATTAATTAATATTGCATCAAAATTAATACATGTATGTACATTGAAAAAATATGGATTTCTTTCATCTTCTGGTAATGATTTTCAAACACAATTATACAACATAAATAAAGATTCCTGGCGATGTGTATAATCAATTAGCAAGTAAACTGTACTAATTTAAGCAAGAAGTTATATATATAAACTCATTCTTAAACTTAATTTAGTTTCACAAGTATTCAATAATTTAAACAGACAATAGAAGTATGTACATTTGGTCCAACATGTTCAGATCAATTGATCAAAATCAACTTTTAAAGATATGGTTTTCTGCGATTAAAAAATCATGTTTGGCTCAAGTCTTACCTAATGCAAATACAATTTTATCAAAATTAGGAAATGAACACACTGGAAAATAAGTAGAGAAGTAAAATTATTTAAAAGAATGTTATAATCATAATTAGTATATAAGTATATACAATACAAAACCCTTAATTAAACCTAACAGCTCAAATGTTCAAATCTGTGAAAGGAGGAATATGTCTAGAACAGACAAAGTCTAGGTTTTTTTTTATTTGTATTTTGGAATTTCATGTTCTTACATCAACTAATCAATTGAAGGCAAAGAATGTCCGCATGATATGACCAGAATATGGAATGTAAGTGAACAATTAATTAGATTTATATCACTGTTACAGATACAGCATGCCTCCTACTCATATCACAATTGGTTATAACCTACACACATATTGAATGGCTCTCACTCGTATCCGGAGTACAGATGTAAGGCACTGGTATCCTTAAAACAGAAAACTATATAATACCCGGTATGTATCAAAATTCACCCACTCCTATCCCCGTTACAATTACATACTGTATACCGGGACATTTTCACTCTGTCAATCGTCAACCTTCAAATTTAATTACTACCATGGTATTCATATTATCTTGTTTACTAAGAGTCGGCTGTAATGATAAGTTCGCCCTTATCATGGCCGACAAAAAGGGAGAAAATTTAAAAATTTAACTGCCGCCAAAGTTTCTCAGTATGCAGTATAAACATAATTAGATGTCTTCTATTCATATCTCAATAACAGCTTCTATGATCAAATATAACCGCTATTTTTTGCAGATATAAAGGGTCATAAATGTGTAAGTATTTAATCACAAGGTTTTAATTCAATGAATCACGAATAGGGTAACAATAAAAGTCAATTACGTGTTGTGAATAGTTTTTAGATCGCACTTTTACGGGGGTTAGGATATGAAATATATCTCACAATTAAACTGATTTTTGCATTTCATACATGAATATTGGAAACAATGCAGATTTTAAATCAATGTTGTAATCCACTTAACAGCAATAAAATCCCTCGCAAACATCTGTGACTACAGAGTAGTATAAGTGATTTGTTTACAAATTACTGCGCTGACGCTGACTCTCATCTGTGACTATGAACGGTCCCATTGATGAGGGGGGTGTCTACAAAGTTGACCACACACGTGCCACTTGATACACAAGGACTCCCCTCTAATTCCACTAGCAGTATCTGGTTACCAGCAGAACCTCGCTGTAGGTAAGGCCCCGGAACAAACAGGCGTACCTGGGGACCCTCCAGGGGCCAGTACCGCCCCAAGTTGACCACCGCCTGGGACTTGATAAAAACTTGGCCCTGCAAAGAGTATAGCATATGTCAGCAAATGACATTATGATACAGTCAACCATATTTATACAAAGATGGGACCAGATAAAATCAGGTGTTAAAGTTATTAATAGATAATAACAACGAAACAAGATTATATGACATACACAGGTTTATATCACATATCTAGGACATTTACAGATTTACATGTCATATCTAGGACATTTTCAGGTTTATATGACATATCTATGACAGTTACAGGTTTATATGACATATCTACATGTATGACATTTTCAGGTTTATATCACATATCTAGGACATTTACAGGTTTACATGTCATATCTAGGACATGTACAGGTTTACATGTCATATCTAGGACATGTACAGGTTTACATGTCATATCTAGGACATGTACAGGTTTATATGCCACATCTATGACAGTTACAGGTTTATATGACATATCTACATCTATGACATTTACAGGTTTATATGACATATCTACATGTATGACATTTACAGGTTTATATGACATATCTACATGTATGACATTTACAGGTTTATATGACATATCTACATGTATGACATTTACAGGTTTATATGACATATCTACATGTATGACATTTACAGGTTTATATGACATATCTACATGTATGACATTTACAGGTTTATATGACATATCTACATGTATGACATTTACAGGTTTATATGACATATCTACATGTATGACATTTACAGGTTTATATGACATATCTACATGTATGACATTTACAGGTTTATATGACATATCTACATGTATGACATTTACAGGTTTATATGACATATCTACATGTATGACATTTACAGGTTTATATGACATATCTACATGTATGACATTTACAGGTTTATATCACATATCTAGGACATTTACAGGTTTACATGTCATATCTAGGACATTTACAGGTTTACATGTCATATCTAGGACATGTACAGGTTTACATGTCATATCTAGGACATGTACAGGTTTACATGTCATATCTAGGACATGTACAGGTTTATATGCCACATCTATGACAGTTACAGGTTTATATGCCACATCTATGACATTTATAGGTTTATGACATATCTATGACATATACAGGTTTGAATCAGCTAGTCTACACCAACCTTTTTCCAGCCTGTCATGTCCAAGTATGTATCCTGGAGGTCAGAGGTGATGGTCAGTTCACCCACGTACAGGGAGGGAGTACTGGGGTCAAAGGTCACATTTGGTTGAAGCAATCTGTAAAACAAATGCATAAAGGTTTTTGGATTCTTATTGATATGAATATTCTCAAAATTCATTCAATTTTATAAATATCACATAACATTTATATTATTTTTAAACATAAACTGTATCCTCATGTCAACAGTAAATACATCTAATGGCATTTCAGCAATAAGTTTTGGGCAGATCTTTCTATAATATATGACCTATTTTTTAAAAAAAAATTAATGTTAAAATTCAGGTGTTAGTCTAGAAAAGGAGAATGTTTACTTACTTGTTTGATCTGTGATCATTTTGAGCCAAACTGAAGTAGTTGTCCAGCTGTAGAGGGTACATCGTCCAGCCCTGCAACACCTGACCGCCGAGTGTGACGTTCTGTATGATACCCTGTCAGAAAATTTAGTGATTTAATGGTTATACTCTCATAGAACAGTGAAGTTAGTGCTTCATGTTGTTATGTTGATTGACAGGTTCCTCAGTTAATAACTGATTTGATGAATTGTTACAAAAGTTGAACTTGCATCGACTAGTTATAAATTGAGGTGATTGTCAGCACACTTTAACGACCCCAGTGTGTCCAGCTGAAGTAACCGTTCCCCTATGGATAGTACAGCAAAGGTCATCATGTTTTCATCCAATACAACTGACAAGTACCTAACAACTGTGGTGGTACATAATATGGCTACAACTGTGGTGGTATATAATATGGCTACAACTGTGGTGGTACATATTATGGCTACAACTGTGGTGGTACATAATATGGCTACAACTGTGGTGGTATATAATATGGCTACAACTGTGGTGGTACATAATATGGCTACAACTGTGGTGGTACATAATATGGCTACAACTGTGGTGGTATATAATATGGCTAGGCAGTGTAGGAAAAGTAGTTTGATGAAGTCAGCTTTACTTACATTTTTATTCAATTGGCTCTACTTCAAAATATATATATTATGTTTTACATATTTATGTATGTATCCCGATTTCAAATCGTCATTGTTGTAATCTTAGACCATAATAGTGTTAACATTAGGTTGGTTGGCTTTCAAACTCACATCATGATGGTCACTGAAATGTACTGACCATTTGAATCACTACAATGATATATAAATTTTCTTTCATTTTTTATTTTGTAGCAATTAAAGAACTTATTCACAAACATATCAATTAAATTTAGCTGTTAACTGATGGTGTTAGTTAAATGTCAGTTATAGAAATCAAAGGAATTTGTCATTAGTTCATGTGACTCTTCTTACTGACATTCTACTTACCTTTAAATTGTCATTAATTCCCCGGTTAAACGTGATGTGGCCCTGGTTTTCTACCAGAATATCCAGATTCTGGCCCTTCATACCAGTGACAGACAGGGATGTCCTCGTGTCTCGCACCAACACGCCAACAGACACCTATAATTAATTGAGTGTATAGAATAGTGAAGGTTGAGCTTTTTCAATAACCTGCTATAAAAGTTATTTTTATAGCAACAGTATAATATTAGCAACAAATTATTTGTCATGAAATGTAACAGTAGACACCTGACAAGAACAGTATATTGATGATTTAGACACCAAATTTAATACTGGTACACTGAAATTAGTTCACTTAGGATAAAACAATATATCAAGTGAGGCATTCAAAAGTTATACAAACTATTCTTGTCTTAAAGATTTCATTCAAAAGTTAGACCCATTCAAGCTGTGTATTGCTTTAAACAGTATGCTCTGAAAATAATACAACAGCAGATGCTTTCTTAGGTAGTTTTACAGTTACCAACGTTAACCAAATTGTTTCATAAATTTTTGCAATCAGTTGGTAAAGATGTTGTGTGGATTGATACAGTTGCACAGAAATTGTATCTTTTCGGTTTTACAGTAATTAATAACTAAATGCATGTACTAAGGTATCACAGTAAAAGTAACTTCTCATGTGTTTGATATCAGTTTTGACTGATAAAGTACAGGGGTACCTTGTTGACCATGACGTAGGCACGGTCCCTCAATCCAGGGACGTTCAGCACAGTGTTTTTCTGTAGGTCACTGGTCAGGGTATGTCTGTACAGGGTAAACCCTTGGAACTGAAACAGAGATCGCCAATTAGCTGACACTAGTCATTATCCACTGTGCTCAGAGATAAACAATCCTGCATATGAGTCCATCTCAAACCTAACTGTTAACAACATTAATATTTTGTCTATGCATCCTGTTACATTTTCTCATAACAATAACTATTCCAAGACTAAAACATTATGTTTGTAATTTTATTTTTGTTTACAATAAAAGATGCATATCTAGACAGAAAGAATTCTCAAAAGTCATAGAAGTTTTCCATGACAAGGAAGGAGTCTGTACAGGGTCTGTACTACACATTCCACCAACCTGACCAATGGATTCCATGGAAACAGGATACAGGGATTTGATTGGTGGGCCATGAGTCAGGTGATCAAGCAGGTCCAGGACTGATCCAACCTATAACATATACCCACATGGATACTGGAAATCGGTTCAAACCCACATAACTCTGAGGTTCACTTTGTGATGATCATTACATCTGTTGATAGTGTAAACATGTCTATTGTGGTGGTTGTCAGCACTATTTCTGGATGTTAGACAGCTCAGCTGTAGCACTGGATCATGTTGCTATAAAATATAGATCCTGCAATAAGCCCAGGGGGCCAACACATTAATTCTACTCACTGTAGCGGTTGTGCTCAATGCAGGACAATGAAATAGCATTTGATAGCATTTCTCCTGACATGGGTGGACTTATTACCAGGTACACTAAGCTATAAATATTGTCAGACAAATATGGGTAACTTGAACATTTTCACCGAGATACAAAAACACAAGCAGACTAAGTATTTAACATTATTATACTGTTTGCTTTTCACCATAATGAAACAGTATGAGCTTCAAAATTTTCTGTACAATTTAACAACCTATCTATTTATAGTATACTAAATCTTGAGGTGAATATAATCCAGACACGTTACGAATCAGTACTCACGAAACGCATCTTGACTGGTCCATAGTTAGCCTTGGGTGTAGACGGGGGCCAAGGAATGGGTGGCATCGGCTTGTACTGTAACACACAAACATCTCCAATAACTTAAAGTTCATTGGGCTGGCACAGAGAACATTTCTTTATATTCAATGACAAGAGATCCCAGAGGGATCTTGGCGCCCACCTTTGTACCATCTTCATTAGTTCTTTGTTAGTTCAATCTTTTCTCTTCTTTCCTCTAATCTGTTTGATCGAGTCATGTTAACAGTAAATGCACCTTGAGGTAACTTTTGATCTAAACTTAATACTGATTATGAAAGCCAACCTTCAAAGTGAGTTTGTCATTTCACATATTTACTAGTACAGTACTTAATGTGAAAGAAATAGAATCGATCATTGCAATATGAGAAAGATCTGTTTAGTTCTTC
>NW_018407146.1:227723-289085 GCF_002113885.1 Mizuhopecten yessoensis | reverse complement strand
TGGCTGCCTGTCGGCCATGTTGTTTATCCGATCAGTCTCAAAAGTTGCCCTGCACAGCTAAGGACCAAGGGGAACCTACATATAAAATTTGAGAAAGATCCCTCTGATACTTCCCGAGAAATAGCGATAACAAACTTTCAATATCAAAATCAAAGATGGCTGCCTGTCGGCCATGCTGTCTATCTGATCAGTCTCAAAAGTTGCCCTGCACATCTAAGGACCAAGGGGAACCTACATATAAAATTTGAGAAGGATCCCTCTGATACTTCCCGAGAAATAGTGATAACAAACTTTCACTATCAAAATCCAAGATGGCTGCCTGTCGGCCATGTTGTTTATCCGATCAGTCTCAAAAGTTGCCCTGCACAGCTCAGGACCAAGGGGAACCTACATATAAAATTTGAGAAAGATCCCTCTGGTACTTCTTGAGAAATACTGATAACAAGAATTGTTTACGGACGACGGACGGCGGACCACGGACCACGGACGCAGGGTGATTTGAATAGCCCACCATCAGATGATGGTGGGCTAAAAATGTATGCACACATTCCGACAATATGTCTTGTAGAAACATATGAAATACATACCAGATATGTATAGGTGTAAACATTGGCAATTATTAGAGCAGGGTGTTTATTTAACAAATGATACCTGACAATCGTTTTTCTTGGAATAATTCAACAGTAGAATATGTTCTAGCTCTAAAATCCATGAAGAACAATAATTCAAATTCGTATTTCTTTACACTCTTCTTAAAACACAGTGTGATTTTGAAGATAACAGATAACATGAAATTCTCCATCATCAATCTCTAACTGAAGTGTGATGACAGGCTTTGTATACAAGCATTAAAACTTTTTTCAAGCTTTTGTTACCTTAGAAATGACATGAGAAATGAGTTTGTATTTCTCAGTTATGTCCCCTGCCTCTGTGAGTGGAGCATCATAATCATAACTGGTGGGAACCGGTAAGTAGGGCAGGTCATCTGCTCCTGTGTAATGGAAAGGCAGACATTTAGCTATACAGATCATGTAATCGTAGCTTGTGGGCAGGGAAGGTCGTCAGGGCCATAACCCTGTATAACCCTGTATTTAGTGGGGCACCAGACCTGATTTTAGTATGGTACAATCCCTCATCCAAAGAGGTACTCACATTCAAACTTTGGTAATCACAAGGTGACAGAGTGTATGAAATATACCACAAAAACAGATTATGCACTGGCAATTTTTTTCTGACTGATTCAACCCTTCTGTATCAGCCTCATACATGTATATACCTGTGACTTACCATTCCAGTATCCAAAGTTTGTACCACCCTCAAACATATACCTGTAAATGAAAAAAAAACATAAGTAAATTCATTATGTACATAAACTTGTTTGTGTTTTAAATACTCTACACTTTTACAGTTACACAGTGTATAACACGACACACACAATATGTAATTGTGATAGAACAGTGACAGCCCAGTATAAGTCTACCTACATGACATGAAATCTATTGAAAACAAATCAGAACTCACATGTTGACATTGGCTCCGTACTTCAGGAGAAGGTCCAGCGTCACGGACACAATCAATTTATTGACCGTCTCATGTTTGTGGCCCCAGTGGTCAAGCCAACCTGTATAGAACTCTGAGTTCACCTAAAACAGCAAGTGTTTAAAAAATGCAACCAGACTCTCATTTCTGATCGACTCTTATTTCTTACTGGTCATGATCATAATACATATCACTACAACAGTCAGGTCAATGCTTTTAGAGAATTTGAATTTCCTGTAAATATTTGAATATTTGAAATTTGATTTAATACCTTATAGTAGCAAAGACATTACACCAATCTCTCCCAGAATGGAGTGTAGCACAAGGAAATCTGGTCCAACCATTTGAAATGTAATAAACGAAAATGGCCCCTGTCTAGCTCACTGCAGGCAAAAAACTCCAATGTACTTTTTTAAAATCAGTAACCCCCCATCCCATCCGTAATTCTTCATTGTAAATATGAATGTAGCACAACTGTGCAAGGCTCATATACAACATATGTAGCCGAGTTGGTCAGAACAACAGTATACACTTCAAACACAGGTGTTATTTTTTTTCAATTCATCTTTATTATTTTTTAATAGAAGTTCTGCAAGGTATGGTTTTCTTTTCAGAAATAATTTATCAAAGTTATAAATCATACTCGGAAAAATGTTCCAATACATATAGCTGTAGTTCTTGGCAGTGGTATGGGGATCCTTAGTTACACATTATAACTGTTATTTGAGTTATAGCTACAGCTGTCTCTGCTTTGCACATTTCCCTGTAATTTGTTTGTCAGAGAGTTTTCCACCTCAGAAAAAATAACAGATTACCCCAGTGTTAACATTTCTAACATTTCATTGCAAATAATTAACAAATTTCTTAACTTGGAACTTTTATATAAAAGTGATAAATATCTCAATAAAAAAAGTATGATTACAAACCAAAGGTCCATTGGGCTGATATTTTCGCAATGGTCTAAATCCTCTTTCTGGGCTGTCTAAAATATAAATACATTAATATTCAGTATCATATTGCGAGGCGTCAAACAAACAATTAATTGATGAAAAATTGACAAAATCTAAAAACAAAGTTAAAAGGATGAAAAGTGGCACAGCACTTCGGTTTTATGACCAATTGTTGTACTGGAGAAGTACCTAATCAACCTTTTACTTCAATTTACGGAATAAACAACAACTTCTTGCACTAGTGTAAATGTACCTGACAAAACATTTGTGAGATATTCGATTTAATTATTGACACATTTTGTGATTAATTAACACGAACATGTATTTATAATATTAAACATGAATGAGTAATTGTTGCCTACTTACTAACAGAGTTTACTAAAGTCAGCTTGTACAATAAAATGACAAGTAGCTCATTGGTAAGGAGAACGTATGTATGTATACGTATCTTATACACTTTGAGCAGTATCATTGAAAAGTGGGGGTGGCAAGACTTACACAAGGCTCCAAAGTCTGTAGTCGCAAAAATTCCTGGTATAGGGCCACATTTAAAGTTCGAGTCCAATGTACCATCAGTCGTAAACAGTAGGACTTCATCTTGTAGGTGAAAAACAAATTTGTCACGGAGATGAGAGGTGTAGTTCCTGTCACAGGCATAGTAACTCCCGTACTCATTCTCTATCTGGACCATGATCACCGGGCCTCCGTTACTGTACAGTAGGGGGCGGAGCATCGGGAGCAGCTTGTCAAACCAGAGGTCCACATAATGGATGTATGCTGACAATGAAAAGAAAGATGATAACTAGAGTCATAGGCTTGGCAACATGTTCATACATATATCTTGATATTAGTTTATTGTCTTCTGTCTTTTAACTCATTCACCCCTGAAATATCATGATAAAATATTTCAACTTTTGAATTGGAAGATTTAAGGGTGAATGAGTTAATTAAAATGCAGCAGATAACAGTATGCTATTAACAGTCGGTGACAGTGAGAATCATAGCTTTCCTGTTGCCGACATCATACTAAGAGACAATCAGATTAACTCTACTTGAGCATTTTAGATACCTCTATGAGACTAAAGGATAAATAAAATTGATATTGCTTTGCAAACCAGTATCATAGGACCTTGTAATCAGGGGTCCGTCTTAGGCAGATGACTTTGAGTTTGGTTTGGTTTTATATTGTATAAGCAATAGAAAACGATATACAGAAACTTCCATTAGTGCAGTCATAATTTAGCGCAATGTTTAAAGTGTGAAAAGTGCTAAAATTAGAAATCCGCTAAAATACCTGTGTACTTTCACAGTGTACAGATAACATTGGAAATCATGTGCCCCTTACAAACAAATGACCTTGTAATCAGGGGTCCTGTTAATTTAGATGACATTTGGAGTTAAGTGACTGTTATGGACAAACGGTCTGCTTTAGACAGATGACCTAGAGTGTCAGGTGCCCTCTGCAGACAAATGACATTAGGATTCAGGCATTCTTTATAGACAGATAATCTTGTAATCAAGTGTTCTATATATAGACAATGACCCTGAAAACTTGTTGCAAATGGTACTACAATGGTGTACAAGGAAATCTACTCACTTGGGTCCATTGTCCTAAAAACTGTGTTTGGATTCTTTTGTAGAATCCAGGCCGGCAATCCTCCCTGAAGCATATAATTACATAAATATATATAAGAAATTGTTTACTTTATCATTAATCCCATTTAATAATGTTGTCTATAGACCTACTGTCAAAAAACCACATCCAGCACCGACACCTATATTGAAATATGTAACGAACACATAACAGTGGTTTATATGCAAATATAATATTAGTACTATTATGAATATCTTATTCCAGCAATTACATGAGATCAACATTAAAATATATATACACATCCAGAATTTACAGTACAGTTGAAGTAGGGGTGAAAGGAGGTAGTATAGGGTGGGGGTAGAGGGCATGTTAATTCAATGGGTACTGTATCTATAGTAGGTTCTAATACCCCTTCAATTATGTTTCGTCATAGGTGATGAGGATACTAAAAAAACTCCCTGAGCTTCCATTCACTTAATGTTTGAATATATCCTTAAAACCAAACAAAAATTTACAAGATAAGTTATTACGTATACAGTCACACAATATATGAATAATTGATTTTATTTTAATATTCTATTCCTTCCCGTAATGTTTAATTCATATAACCAAAAAACTTGGATATTATTACATCATTTTATTAAAAAGCATTCCTTAGGAAAAACATTTTGCAAAAACTTAATGTTTCATCAATGCGATTCGCACTGGTTTCCTTACCAAAGGAAAGATATAACAATAACTTTAAATCGTAAAGTTTTTAGACTAAGAATGAGTTTATCCTACTTTTAAAAGCGTCTTCTGTCTTCCTATGGTACATGAAGCGAACTGTCAGAACACAAAGACAGTTTAAGCGTCTAGGTTGTATTGCGACTATATGCTATTTAAATACATACAAGCAGGGAATACCCTTTAGTAAACTGATGCACTGAGTAAAAGCAAAATAAGCAATATATTAAACATACCATAATCAGTTCTATCTCCTACATGTGTATAGTTACAAAATAAAATCATGGCAACATATAGAAAACATGAAACCTACAAACTCCCACTCTCCATCAATATATGGCCCAGCTCTCACGACAACCAGCAACCCAATCTCATTGGCCATGGACATGAATCGCATCACATCATTCTGTCCCTCAAAGTCAAATGTGTTCTCTGTTGGCTGATGAACATTCCATGGAATATACCTACAAAAATATATTTTCATTGTTCTCAGATAGAAAATATCAGTTCCTCCATCAAGCCATGGACAATCAAGCTCTATCTTCAATTTGTACCATTTCTTTTGATGTTAAATAATGTCACAAAATGTCTGCTTTCGAAAATGTAATAGCTTGTTACCGGGTAAATCAAATTGGAGTCAGGGTTAAGTTTAAGTGTACATGTACTGTCAAATGTTACTGGTCAGGATCTTAACAGAAACCGTAAATGCAAGGATTTACAGTATCAGTATGCTATTAAACATGTAGAGAATACACAGGTTATACACCAATTTTGACTGATCCCATCAATACTCACAGCTGAATTGCATCCAAACCTGCTGCATACATCTTGAGGAGTCTGTCTTTCCAGTAGTCCTGAGGTACCCGACTGTAGTGGATACTCCCAGATACATAGCGGAACGGCTTCCCATCCTTCAGGAATGTATTATTCTTATAATCTACAGTGAAAGTCCTGGTAGGAACCTACAAAAATAAACCCACTGTAAATGTCATTTTAAAACTACTTGAATCTTAAAATGATTTCTTTCTGAAACATGAATGTGTAGTGGAGCTAGACTGTGTCATTTGCTGGTGATAAGGAAGCTCAATTGTGTGAGTGTCCATTTAGAGTTTGGAGGGTCCTTGTTTGAAGCCCGGTCTGGACATTTATTTTCTCTCTCCTGTTACAGATATTAATGCATCATAGAATTATTTATTATTTCAAAATTTATGATCTTAACAGAAATGACTGTAAACAGCTCAGACCCATCAACACTTGATAAATGGTCTGCTGAAGTTATAATTCACTTTTTTAACTTTATTTCCTCTTGAAAAGGTACAAAGGCACACAATCATGAATAACATTGAATACTTTATATCTGTCATTGGATATATATATGTCTGACTCTATTCATCATATAAAATCACACAAAAAATAATTGCATCTCCTCCCCATTACCTCTCAATTTCTCAACCAGTATTGAGTACCTGGGCTTTTGTCTAATAAATTGTGTGCCCTAGCCCAAGTTTTCTCTGGCCCTGACACAAGACTTAGACATTTTGACAGATGGTTGTATCAGGTGTACATGTGGTACAGTGTATACATGTATATGTTGCATCATATATAGTGTAGATTTTTGTTGTCAGCACCTCTAAACTTACTCCAACAGTGTTAGATGTTTCTCACGGCGAGATACTTTTGACAGGCGGTCGCAGTCAGCAAAATCATATCCAATAGAAAAAAGGCCGACCAGCAGCCACTTATGTTATTGGAGTACTCTAAACTTAGTGATACTAAACGGTTTCGGAAAACCCCATGTTTTCATATAGTAGTGTGCTCTGGCCCCACACCAGACATCTATCTGTCAAAATGTCTAAGTCTGGTGTCAGGACCACTCAGGCTATGTGTGTCCCTGTGGTCGAGGACGTTGGGCTTCTTCTTCCTGATACGAGTCGTACTCAGCTTGAGTGTATTTGACTCGGCGTAGCTCAAGACGATAACAGTACGCCACCAATTAAAAACAGGGTAAAAGAAAAATCAGGCCTATAATCTAAAAGTTAAAGCTATGTACCCTGGATTTATGCTGTTTACTACAGTTGGTGTGACTGGGGCTAGGGGGTTGTACTCAACCTGTTACCTCACGCCTCTGTGCCTTTTCAAGAGGGTATTAATTAATTAATGCCCCCGAGGGCATAAACATCAACATTGATGGAGCCCCCGTAAAATAAAGAAGAAGAGGAAATAGAGTTATAGGACTACAATACGACAGGTCAATTGATAAGAGTATAGAGAAACAAAGCTTTACGTGTAGACATTGCACCATGTGGTAAACGCACCGTAACTATCGATGAGAAGCTGAAAATAACACTGGGAAAACACAACGTAACGACCAACACATTCAATAATGCCGCCATTTTGGACACATTTCGGGATCGTCACATGACGGCCTCACATGACCAATAGAAAAAAGGCGCGTTCGATTCGATAGACAACCAAAGAACCCAGCAGTATGCTTTTATTTCATTAGATTGTCGGTTTAAGTTTTATCGCTGTTATTCCAAAATTTATCAATGTGTACAGAAAATTACGAAGACAAATTTTGTTACAACATATTTTTGTATTATATATATATCATGTCCAAATCTCATAGTTGAACACCCTACATTTAAAATGAAAATATTGATATTCTGTCAACGGAAAACCTTTGCCTATCCCATATCTATTTTCCAAAAAACAACGAAAGCCAGTAACTTCATACTAAGAATTGTTTTTTACGGTCTGATTAAAAGATATTAACATTATAACAATCACGAACAATTAAGCTTTCCCAACTTATAATAATCAATATTGACGACACGGATTGAAGCGCGCAAAATTAATGTGGGAGCTAACCGGAGAACCCACCTTTCAAACCCAATAGGGGGAATCTTATTTAAAAATTCAGATTTTTATTCATTACCCATACGAATAAATATATATTCTTTAAATGCTATGTAACTTTTGGTCGTCAACTGTTTGGTTTATTTATAGTATACTTAAGTTGGTCAAGATAACTTTTACCAATATTTTTTTTTAATCATAATTAGGTAAAACACAAGGGGGAAAAGTTGTTCAGCCTCTTAAATATCCTCTATCGCCACAAAATCCCGTCATGTTATATAAGACAAAAACCGCGAAGAAGCGGCATTGTTTGTCCACAATTAGCAAGGTTTTTTATCTTGCTTTTTTGGGGGCACATACTGCGTTTTGTCAAGGCGAAAAAGAGAACGTGCCTCCATGTGTATTGTATATATGTGCATGTGTCTACGTGTGCCTCCTTTCGATAGCGCGGATCTGATGCCGACTTTAAAGTGATATATCACTGAAATACCATGCCGTAGGTACCCAGCATAGCATTCCGCCCGGTCACATTTTAATGACAACGGATGAACCAGTTGTTGCCATTACCCTAAATGCTGAACGTTAAGCAGGGAATAACAAGTACCGTTTGTAAGGACTTTGGTATGCTCCGGCACGGGTACAGAACCGATTGCCTACCCCACTTGGGCCAGCTGAGGTATTACTATGGCGCTAGGAACTAAAAGACTGTTCGAAGGAGACAGAAATAAAAAGATCCCAAATATTACAACGGATGCTATATGATTATTTTTGGCGCTTTTGTGTCCTCAAGTTGGGGGCACAAAAGCAAATCCTCGTCAATTTTGCAGGGTTTCCCAGTCCAGTAGTCGCCTCTTACGATACACATGCAGTGGGTAACAGCAGGTGTATTCTTTTCTCGATCCCCGACCTGCAGTTCATGATCAGAGGACGGTCACTCAACCAATACATTGTCCTAGTTGATGACGTATATTGATATTATAGATCAGTATTAATATACAATTTTATAAACGAGGTAAAATAGAACAAGTAAAATTGAAAACCAGTGATCGCGTCAATGATTGTCTATGATAAATGCGGTACTTTCTACACGACAGTTATAGACACTAAAAGGCAGTATTTAAGATTTAATGGCACACGTTCTGTACTAGACACAAGCTAGCTAGCTAAATCAGGGTATAACTGGGTAAACTATTGTCGTATCCGTCCGGACATCCGTTCCATCTTTTTGCTTAGACAATTATAAGTTCCGAACGACAAGATACTTTTTATTGTAACTAAT
Organism: Mizuhopecten yessoensis; assembly: GCF_002113885.1. NCBI lineage: Eukaryota > Metazoa > Mollusca > Bivalvia > Pectinida > Pectinidae > Mizuhopecten > Mizuhopecten yessoensis. The sequence continues at coordinate 280,138 of NW_018407146.1, read as the reverse complement.
AAAGCAATGATTTTTTTTGTTATAATCCTATAACATACATTGCTATTGATGACACAATTAATATGCTTTATGTAAGTTTTACAGAAATAGAAATGTGTGTTATAGGATCATAACAATATATATTTGCTAAAATATTCATTATTTATATTAACATTTTGATAGAGCAGTTACGCTTTATTTAGTTTTTTCGAACAGTTCTTTGAACAGCAAATTAAGTCTTGACAACAAAGAAATTGATGACGTCACAATATAGATTGATGACGTTGCAATAGCAAATATTGGTATATACAGTCTCATAACAACATTTGCCTTCTCAATGCATTGCAATGGAAGGAAGCAGAGCTAATGTAAATATATCTTCAAGGATGAATATATGGGATAACTGGCAGTTGTTTCAAATGTCAGTTTAAATAAGGTCAATACTCTAAAGGTCAGGGTCACAGTAATAGGCCAGCTACCTATTTGATGCCTGTCCGAGCAATTGCTTTTGTTCAACGAAAAGTTACTTCATAGTATAGGTGTTTTGTACTAGATTAGACATTGTGTCAGTGCCAGATCTACATCCTACCATCAAGGTCATAGGTCACAAGAGGGTTTCAAAGATAAAGTCTTTATAAAGTTTGACGGGAAACAAAATTTGAAATGTTCACATTTTTTACATGGACATATTGACGGATTTATCATGAATATAGACAGTGTGTTGTGTACCACTCTCATAGTACTTTCATCTTCAAGGTCACAGCTAGGCCACAGCCAGGAGAGAAATGTCATATCGTTTTTAAGCTTCACCGAGCAGATTTTTAATGATTTTGTTACAGATAAATTATCACTAGAAGATGACCAAAAGTTGTAATTGACATTTTCTGGTCCTGTCATGTTTAAAATTGTATGGGATGAGATATTTTAAAGAAAGTATAATAGTCAATGTGAATGACAACTGGAACTGGTAATTCGATACTTACATGGGTACAGAGACAAAGTGTGCAAAGGTAGATTACATATTGTTTCATGGCTAGACAATGTGTCACAGCAGGTGACACGTATTGTATTATGACTAGATTATGTGTCACAGCAGGTGACATATATTGTATTATGACTAAATAGTGTACCACAGCATGTGACATGTATTGTATTATGACTAGTTTATGTGTCACAACAGGTGACATATATTGTATTATGACTAGATAGTGTATCACAGCAGGTAACAAGTATTGTATTATGACTAGACAATGTGTCACAGCAGGTGACAAGTATTGTATTATGTCAAAGCAGGTGACATGTAATATACCATGACTAGACGATGTATCACAGAAAGTGACATGTATTATATAAGGACTAGATAATGAGTCAAGGCAGGTGACATTTATTGTATCATGGCAACATACGGTGTCACAGCAGATGACATGTACTGTATCATGGCCACATACGGTGTCACAGCAGATGACATGTATTGTATCATGGCACATACGGTGTCACAGCAGATGACATGTATTGTATCATTGCCACATACTGTGTCACAGCAGGTGACATGTATTTTATTATGACTAGACAATGTGTGACAGCAGGTGACAAGTATTGTATTATGAATAGATAGTGTATCACAGCAGGTGACAAGTATTGTATTATGAATAGATAGTGTATCACAGCAGGTGATATGTATTTTATTATGACTAGACAATGTGTGACAGCAGGTGACAAGTATTGTATTATGAATAGATAGTGTATCACAGCAGGTGACATGTATTGTATCATGGCCACATACTGTGTCACAGCAAGAGACATACATTTACTGTTTTTGTCCTTTGTAGGGAAGATTTTCCTAGGTTACATGTAAAATTTTATATAAACTTCGACTGTACAAAAACTGTTATGTCACAATATTTGTGTCATTCTAGATACACATTTTATTTACTATGTGTATCATGATTCACTTCTTTGGTTTCTGAATTGAAGGGTTTGTGTGACATGGTTAAGGGAAATAATAATGATGAATATTGAGAGTGAAAAAGGTTCTATAGTTCGTGATGTTTGATTATCATGTTTATGTAACTCTTTCTTAGTAGTTTACCGTTTGAAAAATTCAAAAGATGGTCAAACCTGTTCATATTCCTTTGCATTGTTTTAAGAGTTAACAAACAAAGTTAGATATACATATGATAGCCAATCAGGTTCCAGTTTTACTGATTGAGGGACCTCTTCACAATTTAAAAATGAAAACAAACAAAAGAGCATGTCAATCATAACAATGTTTAAAAACTTTTTTTATTGCACTTTGTCAAAAGGTCGAAAATATAAAGTTAAGTGAACTATTAAATCATAGCTACACAGTTTGTACTTATATATAGACAATTACACTAATGAAGATATACAGACAGCACTGTTATACAGAAGTTTGTACTGATATATAGACAATTACACTAATGAAGATATACAGACAGCACTGTAATACAGAAGATATACAGACAGCTCTGTAATACAGAAGTTTGTACTGATATGTAGACAATTACACTAGTGAAGATATACAGACAGCACTGTAATACAGAAGATATACAGACAGATCTGTAATACAGAAGTTTGTACTGATATGTAGACAATTACACTAGTGAAGATATACAGCCAGCACTGTAATACAGAAGATATACAGACAGCACAGTAATACAGAAGATATACAGACAGCACTGTAATGCAGAAGTTTGTACTGATATATAGACAATTACACTAATGAAGATATACAGACAGCACTGTAATACAGAAGTTTGTAATACTGCTTGGTAAAAAGTAGAACAGAAACTTCAAAATATAAAAATGGAAGTCAACAAATGCACTCAAGTATATGATATAACCAACTTAAAAGGTAAATCACAGGGTAAGTGTTAATCTCACTGTATCATTTCCCCAATTAACCTAATGATGAAATGATCGACTCAAATATGTTCATCAGTTGAGGTGACACAAGTGTCCTAGGTTGTAGACAACAGTTCAGATACAAACAGTCAATACAACAGTCTCTAACATCTTACAAGTGTCTTGTTTGTTTTCTCCAAAAGCATAATGTTGAGTCATGGCAGTGAAATCTGAACAACATCAAAGATGAAGGTTGATGTGACCTTGAGAAGATGTCATGGTGACATAGAGTTGACTTAGAGTTGACTTCAAATGGGTTTTTTCCCCTGAGATCTTGTGATGCTATTATTGATGGAATCATTGACAAAGTTAACAAATAAGGTCAAGGTTGATGTGACCTTGAGAATGTTGTTGTGGTGCCGTTGATGAGGGGCTGATCGACAAAGCTGACACTACAGGGACTACTAGACTCACAGGGAGCCTTCTCCAACTCTAGCATGACCAGTGTGTTGAGTCGAGAGTTACCGTGTAGGTAGGGCCGCGGGACATACATCCTCACCTGAGGTCCCGCTGTGGGCCAGTAACGACCTAAGTTGATCTCACCCTCCAACAAAGCTTGACCCTGCAATTGACACAATGCACAAATAGTTTTAGTGGTAATTCACAATTTTAGGAACATCTTGCATTTTCTCTAATTTACCAAAGTAAAAAATTCAGGTTCCATCTAAACGATGTCATCTGTCAATTCATATTACACTACAGATTATAATTTTGGACTTCATTGACCAGAAAATTAGCATTTTTGGCACTTAATTGGTGTATATTTATATACATGAGTATTGATGGCTGTAATGAGTCCATCCTACATGGATGCACACATTTTTATCTAGGTTTATACATTATATTTCCAGTGAATTACATGTCTTCAAGAAATAATACATAAATAGTATTAAGGTATCCCTACAGCTTATCCCTCTGGTAAGGTACAAGGGTTCCATATTGTTCCATAAGAAACTGAACAACAATATCATGTGACATAGACAAATAATATTATATAGAAGCTATTGATTCTCTCTGTTGTGACTGACCTTTGACCATCCAGTCATGTCCAGGTAGGTATCCTGGGGGTCTCCACTGATGGTCAGTTGTCCGACATATATAGAGGGGACCCTGGTGTCTGGAACAGATGTGGATCCTTTCCTGTAATATACAAGGAATTCTAATATAACACTAAAACATAATGGAAAGTATGAGAAACTGAGATTTTAAAACTAGATCTGTCTTTACGTTTATTCCATATATATGTTCTAATATTACATGTCCTGATGTTATATGAAAGGGATACACAAATATTATTTAAGTCTTTAATATTACAACCCAACAGCATTAACAGGTATTACAATAATACATAAACATTTTAAGCAACACAAGGAAAATCAGCCTCTTTTTTATTTTATTTTCCTTTACTCTCATGTTTGAACATACCATTGAGCCAGCGTGGTCGTGTCAATGTTCTCTGGTAAAATAGGAAAGATAACCCAATCCTGGAGTACCTCACCTCCTAGTGTGACATCCTGTATTATCCCCTGTAAATATCAATGATCATATTCAATAAACAGGGGAGATAACCCAATCCTGGAGTACCTCACCTCCTGGTGTGACATCCTGTATTATCCCCTGTAAATATCATTATCATACTCAATAAACAGGGGAGATAAACCAACCCTGGAGTACCTCACCTCCAAGTGTGACATCCTGTATCATCCCCTGTAAATATCATTGAGCATACTCAATAAACAGGGGAGATAACCCTATCCTGGAGTGCCTCACCTCCTAGTGTGACATCCTGTATTATCCCCTGTAAATATCATTATCATACTCAATAAACAGGGGAGATAAACCAACACTGGAGTACCTCACCTCCTAGTGTGATATCCTGTATTATCCCCTGTAAATATCATTGAGCATACTCAATAAACAGGGGAGATAACCCTATTCTGGAGTACCTCACCACCTAGTGTGACATCCTGTATTATCCCCTGTAAATATCATTGATTATATTCAATAAACAGGGGAGATAACCCAAACCTGGAGTACCTCACCTCCTAGTGTGACATCCTGTATTATCCCCTGTAAATATCATTATCATACACATTAAACAGGGGAGATAAACCAACCCTGGAGAATGTCACCTCCTAGTGTGACATCCTGTATCATCCCCTGTAAATATCATTATCATACTCAATAAACAGGGGAGATAAACCAACCCTGGAGTACCTCACCTCCTAGTGTGACATCCTGTATTTACTCAATAAACAGGGGAGACAACCCTATCCTGAAGTACCTCACCTCCTAGTGTGACATCCTGTATCATCCCCTGTAAATATTATTATCATACTCAAAAAACAGGGGAGATAACCTAATCCGGGAGTACCTAACCTCCCAGTGTGACATACTGTATTATCCCCTGTAAATATCATTATCATACTCAATAAAAAGGGGAGATAACCTAATCCTGGAGTACCTCACCTCCTAGTGTCCCATCCTGTATTATCCCCTGTAAATATCATTATCATTCTCAATAAACAGGGGAGATAAACCAACCCTGTAGTACCTCAGCTCCTAGTGCGACATCCTGTATTATCCCCTGTAAATATTATTGATCATACACAATAAACAGGGGAGATAACCCTATCCTGGAGTACCTCACCTCCTAGTGTCACATCCTGTATTATCCCCTGTAAATATTATTATCATACTCAATAAACAGGGGAGATAACCCTATCCTGAAGTACCTCACCTCCTAGTGTGACATCTTGAATTATCCCCTGTAAATATTATTATCATACTCAATAAACAGGGGAGATAAACCAACACTGGAGTACCTCACCTCCTAGTGTGACATCCTGTATTATCCCCTGTAAATATCATTGAGCATACTTAATAAACAGGGGAGATAAACCAACCCTGGAGTACCTCACCTCCTAATGTGACATCCTGTATTATCCCCTGTAAATATCATTATCATACTCAATAAACAGGGGAGATAACCCAATCCTTAACCTTATCATTTAATTTGGTTCAATCCATCATAGTCAAATCGAAATACTACACTGAATCACTGTATCTTCTTCTTTAGTATAGTTGACAGGGGTTGGAACTTACTTTGAGGTTTTCTGTCAAGGCTCGGCCAACATTGATGTGACCCTGATTCTCAACCAGGATATCCAAAACCTGTCCTTTCTTTCCACTTATTCTCAAAAATGGATCTTTTTCCCGAACAACAATGCCAATGGAGGTCTGTAAGTGTATAATATAAGACAGAAGTTTGTCAAAAATTAAACAAATTGACACAATGAGGTTGAATAACATTATTTTTGATGTAATTATGTCTGAACGTATAGATTTTAGTTTTGGAAAAAAGCAATGCTGGTAGGACAAAGGCAATGTTTGGAGGACAAAATCTGAAAAAAGGAAATGTTTAAGGTCTAAAGACTACATTTGATTGAAAGAGGCAATGCCTTGAGGATGAAAACATTAATTGTTTACTTGCAAATGCAGGCATCACCTACAGTGTTTAGGTTATCTGATTGCAGTAGACATTGTTATAGATAACAGATGTATAAATAACACCACTTAATTTCTTTGGTGTCCTCAATCTAAGCATACTCGCCAGCATATCTAAACATGAAATGCTTGTATACACCAGTCTGGTGGGGACCCTGTCTGAAGGGGAGAATACTCTGTTTGATATGGGAGAGAACTCTGTCTGATACGTGTATTGGGGATTAAACACTGTCTGATGAGGGAGATGTATATCTCTGGTGTGGGCAAAAACTCTGTCCGATGTGAATGATAACCACTCTGTTCAAATTGTGTAGAAGCTGTAAAACTTACATTGTCTAACATAACATATCTCCTGTCTCTGACTCCAGACACCTGTAAACTTACATTGTCTAGTATAACATATCCCCTGTCTCTGACTCCAGACACCAGTAAACTTACATTGTCTAACATAACATATCCCCTGTCTCTGACTCCAGACACCTGTAAACTTACATTGTCTAGTATAACATATCCCCTGTCTCTGACTCCAGACACCTGTAAACTTACATTGTCTAACATGACATATCCCCTGTCTCTGACTCCAGACACCTGTAAACTTACATTGTCTAACATGACATATCCCCTGTCTCTGACTCCAGACACCTGTAAACTTACATTGTCTAACATGACATATCCCCTGTCTCTGACTCCAGACACCTGTAAACTTACATTGTCTAACATGACATATCCCCTGTCTCTGACTCCAGACACCTGTAAACTTACATTGTCTAACATGACATATCCCCTGTCTCTGACTCCAGACACCTGTAAACTTACATTGTCTAACATGACATATCCCCTGTCTCTGACTCCAGACACCTGTAAACTTACATTGTCTAACATGACATATCCCCTGTCTCTGACTCCAGACACCTGTAAACTTACATTGTCTAACATGACATATCCCCTGTCTCTGACTCCAGACACCTGTAAACTTACATTGTCTAACATGACATATCCCCTGTCTCTGACTCCAGACACCTGTAAACTTACATTGTCTAACATGACATATCCCCTGTCTCTGACTCCAGACACCTGTAAACTTACATTGTCTAACATGACATATCCCCTGTCTCTGACTCCAGACACCTGTAAACTTACATTGTCTAACATGACATATCCCCTGTCTCTGACTCCAGACACCTGTAAACTTACATTGTCTAACATGACATATCCCCTGTCTCTGACTCCAGACACCTGTAAACTTACATTGTCTAACATGACATATCCCCTGTCTCTGACTCCAGACACCTGTAAACTTACATTGTCTAACATGACATATCCCCTGTCTCTGACTCCAGACACCTGTAAACTTACATTGTCTAACATGACATATCCCCTGTCTCTGACTCCAGACACCTGTAAACTTACATTGTCTAACATGACATATCCCCTGTCTCTGACTCCAGACACCTGTAAACTTACATTGTCTAACATGACATATCCCCTGTCTCTGACTCCAGACACCTGTAAACTTACATTGTCTAACATGACATATCCCCTGTCTCTGACTCCAGACACCTGTAAACTTACATTGTCTAACATGACATATCCCCTGTCTCTGACTCCAGACACCTGTAAACTTACATTGTCTAACATGACATATCCCCTGTCTCTGACTCCAGACACCTGTAAACTTACATTGTCTAACATGACATATCCCCTGTCTCTGACTCCAGACACCTGTAAACTTACATTGTCTAACATGACATATCCCCTGTCTCTGACTCCAGACACCTGTAAACTTACATTGTCTAACATGACATATCCCCTGTCTCTGACTCCAGACACCTGTAAACTTACATTGTCTAACATGACATATCCCCTGTCTCTGACTCCAGACACCTGTAAACTTACATTGTCTAACATGACATATCCCCTGTCTCTGACTCCAGACACCTGTAAACTTACATTGTCTAACATGACATATCCCCTGTCTCTGACTCCAGACACCTGTAAACTTACATTGTCTAACATGACATATCCCCTGTCTCTGACTCCAGACACCTGTAAACTTACATTGTCTAGCATGACATATCCCCTGTCTCTGACTCCAGACACCTGTAAACTTACATTGTCTAGCATGACATATCCCCTGTCTCTGACTCCAGACACCTGTAAACTTACATTGTCTAGCATGACATATCCCCTGTCTCTGACTCCAGACACCTGTAAACTTACATTGTCTAGCATGACATATCCCCTGTCTCTGACTCCAGACACCTGTAAACTTACATTGTCTAGCATGACATATCCCCTGTCTCTGACTCCAGACACCTGTAAACTTACATTGTCTAGCATGACATATCCCCTGTCTCTGACTCCAGACACCTGTAAACTTACATTGTCTAACATGACATATCCCCTGTCTCTGACTCCAGACACCTGTAAACTTACATTGTCTAACATGACATATCCCCTGTCTCTGACTCCAGACACCTGTAAACTTACATTGTCTAACATGACATATCCCCTGTCTCTGACTCCAGACACCTGTAAACTTACATTGTCTAACATGACATATCCCCTGTCTCTGACTCCAGACACCTGTAAACTTACATTGTCTAACATGACATATCCCCTGTCTCTGACTCCAGACACCTGTAAACTTACATTGTCTAACATGACATATCCCCTGTCTCTGACTCCAGACACCTGTAAACTTACATTGTCTAGCATGACATATCCCCTGTCTCTGACTCCAGACACCTGTAAACTTACATTGTCTAACATGACATATCCCCTGTCTCTGACTCCAGACACCTGTAAAACTGTGTTTATGTTGTGATCTTTCTTCAACACATGTCTGTACAGGGCAAATCCTTGGTTCTGAAATTGTAAGCAGAACAAGATGTCTTTTCCTCTGACTGTATGATATTCAAAATGTCATCCTCCATGTTTACAGCTGGTCATTAAATCATTGGTTTCCATTAATGTACTAGGATATATAGGATCTGACATGATCGAGTTTCCATTTCATTTCATGCAACCTTGAAATGTAAAATGCCGCCATTTTGACTCCAGTGAGTAAGTCTGTGACGTCACGTACTTGTCCTAGGCGTGACGTCACAATTGAAACCATTAAAACTTACAACCAATCACAGGGCTGATAGGTCATATTACATGGGTTAATACGCAAAAACATATGACATGGGTATATTCACTGGATAACACAGTACATTATGTGATAACACAGTACATTATGTGATAGCACAGTACAGTATGTGATAACACAGTACATTATGTGATAACACAGTACATTGTGTGATAACACAGTACATTGTGTGATAACACAGTACATTATGTGATAACACAGTAAATTGTGTGATAACACAGTACATTATGTGATAACACAGTACAGTATATGATAACACAGTACAGTATGTGATAACACAGTACACTATGTGATAACACAGTACATTATGTGATAACACAGTACAGTATGTGATAACACAGTACACTATGTGATAACACAGTACATTATGTGATAACACAGTACATTACGTGATAACACAGTACATTATGTGATAACACAGTACATTATGTGATAATACACTATATTACCAAACAAATAAATGTGTTAAACAGTAGTGTTATACTTATTTTCTTAATTAATAGAAATGTTACTTCAATCATTTTTAAACTTTGTTTCCAGCTAAATATATTTGGACAGTGGTACAGACGGACACAGGATTCCTCCTCCCCTGGATAGCTAGAAAACCAGATCATTCACCGCTTTCACAACAACACTGAGAAGAAGACTTGAACTTGACTTAACACTGTTTGAAAGAATTACCTGTCCAATGGCCTCCATTGTGAGTGGATGTGTAGAGATCACCCCACCTGTAGGGCTGAGCTGTGGGAGGAGGTCTTGTACAGTTCCAACCTGATCAACAAACAATCATCACTTGTTTTCTTCAGTATGGAAATCAATGTACACATGTATCAATTGTCATCATGATTGGATTACCTACTGTAGATATATAATGGGACGGAGCATCTGTAATGATTCTCACAGCATTTTAACCTTCAGTACAAATACTGTAAAAATCAAATTCACTTTTAAACATGAGTAGCAATATGATATAAGATAGGAACACATGATAATGTCTTGTTTACTTCTGATATTGATCGGACATAGTTTTGTTGCTGTAACTTACAAACTTCATCGGGACTGTACCATACTTGGCCTTTTGTGAGGATGTAGGAATCGGTATGTCTGGTAGGGTGTTGTACTAGGAAAACAAAATTGTAAATTTTAGCATATACCGATAGCTAGTATGACCATACAGTGTAAGTAACAGGAGAAGATCCAGAATTTAACAAAAATAAATCAATTATTTTATGGTGACTGTGGATCACATGCCAAACATACATATATAGAGGTCTATAGTAATTTAGAAATCCATTAATTAGTATATATTGTATAAATAACCTCTTATTTAATATCAATCCCACTTACTGTTAGGAAAGATGTTGGCCTGCGTGGGGTCTCAATGTCAGAGGAAATTAGAGCAAAACTCCATTTGGATATACAGATGATGAGAGGTATTGCCAGAAACAACTGATTGTTGATGTCATGATTGTCAATTTGGTGTCTTTATGGTTTACTTTAGAGATTTTTTTTGTATTGAATCTAAGAAAACTATCCAGAGAAGCTTTGTTTTAGACTTTGCCCATTTACCTTTGATATGACCTGTCTGAGCGTGTGGTACTTGGGAGTTATGTCCCCTGCCTCTGTTAAGGGTGCATCATAGTCATAACTTGTGGGAACTGGCTCAAACAGTGGGAAAACAAAGTAATTAGCTCCTGTAAGAGAATAGGAAAGAAATATAGGTATCAAATATTTTCTCATTAATTTCTGCCAAATCTGCAAAAAAAAAAAATACACAAATATAACTGTGTTCCCTTGTATTTCAGGTTAAATAATGTGATAAAAAAAATACATGAAATTCATTGTCCACCACCATCATATTGAAATTTTGTAGTTGAACTGGAATGTCAATTCAGCGTTTTGAAAGACAAAATTAATTTGATCCATTTGGCCTTCATTTCTCCATCACACACTATAGTGTTCCTATATATCATATAAAAATGACTTTTTTTTAAAAATAAAGATGAAAACATCTAAAATCGTACCATTCCAATATCCAAAGTTTGTTCCTCCCTCAAACATGTACCTGAAATTATAAGGATTTTACACTCTGTAGAAATTACAGCACAAGGATTTTACACTCTGTAGAAATTACAGCACAAGGATATTACACTCTGTAGAAATGACAGCACAGGCTGAATAGCAGTTAAGACTATATATATATATACAATAAAAACATACATTTTTCAGATCGTCCGCTAGGCCTTTCTGCCTTCTAGGGTTTCTTCAGGCTTACAACTGTAAACTTATATTGTCTAACATAACATATCCCCTGTCTCTGACTCCAGACACCTGTAAACTTACATTGTCTAACATAACATATCCCCTGTCTCTGCCTCCAGACACCTGTAAACTTACATTGTCTAACATAACATATCTCCTGTCTCTGACTCCAGACACCTGTAAACTTACATTGTCTAGTATGACATATCCCCTGTCTCTGACTCCAGACACCTGTAAACTTACATTGTCTAACATGACATATCCCCTGTCTCTGACTCCAGACACCTGTAAACTTACATTGTCTAACATGACATATCCCCTGTCTCTGACTCCAGACACCTGTAAACTTACATTGTCTAACATGACATATCCCCTGTCTCTGACTCCAGACACCTGTAAACTTACATTGTCTAGCATGACATATCCCCTGTCTCTGACTCCAGACACCTGTAAACTTACATTGTCTAACATGACATATCCCCTGTCTCTGACTCCAGACACCTGTAAACTTACATTGTCTAACATGACATATCCCCTGTCTCTGACTCCAGACACCTGTAAACTTACATTGTCTAACATGACATATCCCCTGTCTCTGACTCCAGACACCTGTAAACTTACATTGTCTAACATGACATATCCCCTGTCTCTGACTCCAGACACCTGTAAACTTACATTGTCTAACATGACATATCCCCTGTCTCTGACTCCAGACACCTGTAAACTTACATTGTCTAACATGACATATCCCCTGTCTCTGACTCCAGACACCTGTAAACTTACATTGTCTAACATGACATATCCCCTGTCTCTGACTCCAGACACCTGTAAACTTACATTGTCTAACATGACATATCCCCTGTCTCTGACTCCAGACACCTGTAAACTTACATTGTCTAACATGACATATCCCCTGTCTCTGACTCCAGACACCTGTAAACTTACATTGTCTAACATGACATATCCCCTGTCTCTGACTCCAGACACCTGTAAACTTACATTGTCTAACATGACATATCCCCTGTCTCTGACTCCAGACACCTGTAAACTTACATTGTCTAACATGACATATCCCCTGTCTCTGACTCCAGACACCTGTAAACTTACATTGTCTAACATGACATATCCCCTGTCTCTGACTCCAGACACCTGTAAACTTACATTGTCTAACATGACATATCCCCTGTCTCTGACTCCAGACACCTGTAAACTTACATTGTCTAACATGACATATCCCCTGTCTCTGACTCCAGACACCTGTAAACTTACATTGTCTAACATGACATATCCCCTGTCTCTGACTCCAGACACCTGTAAACTTACATTGTCTAACATGACATATCCCCTGTCTCTGACTCCAGACACCTGTAAACTTACATTGTCTAACATGACATATCCCCTGTCTCTGACTCCAGACACCTGTAAACTTACATTGTCTAACATGACATATCCCCTGTCTCTGACTCCAGACACCTGTAACCTTACATTGTCTAACATGACATATTCCCTGTCTCTGACTCCAGACACCTGTAAACTTACATTGTCTAGCATATCATATCTCCTGTCTCTGGCTCCAGACGCCTGTAAAATTATATTGTCTAACATGACATATACCCTGTCTCTGACTCTAGGCACCTATATATTTACATTGTCTAGCATATCATATCTCCTGTCTCTGCCTCCAGACCCCTGTAAACTTACATTATCTAACATGACATATACCCTGTCTCTGACTCCAGGTACCTGTAAATTTACAGTGTCTAGCATAACATATCCCCTGTCTCTGTCTCCAGACACCTGTAACCCCTGTCTCTGACTCCAGACACCTGTAAACTTACATTGTCTAACATGACATATTCCCTGTCTCTGACTCCAGGCACCTGTAAATTTACATTGTCTAGCATAACATATCTCCTGTCTCTGACTCCAGACACCTGTAAACTTACATTGTCTAACATAACATATCCCCAAAGAAGCCCTAGAAGGCAGAAAGGCCTAGCAGACGATCTGAAAAAATTATGTTTTTATTCTATATTTTATAATTTTTATTCTATATTTTCCTTCGCAAGGACTTATTTATTTATAATCTACTATATATATACATATTATCACTGTGTACCAACGACCACCATTTGTAAGCTACTTCAGGTTTAAAGCCTCGGACTTTCCAACTCTCCATTGATTTGACTTGTTTTAATCGTGTACAATTATGTGCAAAAATGACTTTGTATTTAATGTTCTTTAAAGCATAAAAAAGACAAAGGTACATGGCGTTTACAGTCCAGTAGAACTAGTGGCACAAACTACAACAGACCAGACATCTTACTAAATATATACAGTGAGGACTGGTCCAGTTTGTTATATGGCCTGGATCATATTCCAGACATGAACATGAAATAGTGAGTGTAAATTTATCTGACCCTCATTTAGAGCTCTTTGCAGCTCATTACCAGAAAATCCCTCGTTTTTCAAAAACACTTTTGTAGGTCCTCTGCCTAATTGCGGGTATTTGTATTTCCTCTGTGCGTACACACTGAAATGAGAATAAACTATGGCCATTACAGCTGAGATTAATTCAGACATAAACCGACAGAGTATAAACATTAGATGCCCAGACTCACATGTTAACGTTCGCCCCGTAACTAAGCAGCTCGTCGAGATCCTTGGCGACATTAGCTGTGCTACGGACCTGGTGTTTAGACCCCCAGTAATCCAGCCAGCCAGTGTAGTACTCTGAATTCACCTGTAATAGACATTCAAATCTAGGAGATATCTTGGCCCAAAAAACACACTAGATAGATAGACAGATAATTAGTAGACAAATTAACAGGCTTGATTGTCATGTCTTTTTTTACATCAATATCAAGTGGTTTTTGAATGGTTTATGTTAAAACACAATTTGTTACTTTTACAAGTTTTCAGTCAATTAATTTAAGTGAACTTGCTGATTTTCCTAATTTTTTATGTACTTTTATTTGAATTTTCATTAATTGTCACTACAAAAAACTGTTCAATTAATTGAATCATGTTAATACAATGAAAGTTTCATTATTATATGATATAAATTGTACATATTTAACAGTATTTATTTTTTTCTAGAATATAGAACTGCTAATTTACTGCAGTAAATAATTAAGGTAAACTTTGTTTTAAGGCTGAATTTAAATTTCCTGGTGATCCCCTTGTCAATACAGTATATGTAGATTAAAATGATCTCGAGGACATCAGCTAATGATAAAGTAACTTACCAGCGGACCTTTAGGTTCAAATTTCCTCTGATGTTTAAATTTATCAGTTGGTTTTTCATATTCTGAAAATGTGAGCAGACTCTATGTGGTATTTTATAGATCTTTACTGGAGTTTTAGTAAGCATGAACATCTTAATTTGTGCTTGACAGCATTTGTATCTTGTAACATGGTTGGCACATAAATCCCGATGTCACCAATATACTACTTTAAACGATCACATTTTTTTGTCCTCTGGATTTTGGCTTTTTACAACAACTTTACCCAGTGTTAAATTTTCTGACATATATTTATCAATATTACTATAAATACATACTATTTTTTCAACTCTATCTGAATTCACCCTCTTAAGGGCAGATCTTGATTGTTAAATGTTGTCTTGCCTTTCTGTTACTTAAAAAAGGAAAGGTTATACGACAAACTTGAGTTGATAATAGACTGCAGTGACCAGGTAGTTCACTTCATAAATTTTAACTCTGAACCCCGATCTCCTTTGCTTTCATAGTCCCCAGCCTGTGATACATGTACAGTAATTTTATTTCTAGTGAACGATTTTCCAGTTACAACGAGTATTATCCTATCTCTTACATACAATAAGATTTCTAGTGAACGATTTTACAGATACAACAAGTATTATCCTATCTCTTACATACAATAAGAAAGTTTTTTAACCTTTCCATCTGAGTATTAATCTACTAAGCCTCCTACCTGTGACTCCAAAGTCTATAGTGGAGTAGACTCCGGGTATCTTGCCACACTTAATAAACGGGTCAATAGCATTGTCTGTAGTGAAGAGAACCACATCCTTGCCCAGGTGAGAAATTACCTTGTCCCTCAAGTGTTCTGTGTAGGTATGGTCGCAGGCAAAATAACTCCCGTACTCATTCTCTATCTGGAAGATAAAAATATTATACACTGAAAATCATGAAAAACTTTTTAAAAAAAACAAGAGGTCCAAAGGGCATTACAGTGTAACAGTCACTTGAGAAAAGGACAGTATCAGAATTGGCCAGAGGTTGGTGCACTGTTACAACATTGAGCAAATGGATGTAACAACTTTCATAAGCCTCAGTCTTTCAGTTTTTTAACAATTAAGTTGCACAGATTTTCACTTGTCAATGTTGGTGTAAATCGGATTGCACGTAAGTTTCAGAGTAGTCTTCCAAAGGTTTTACACTGTGTGAACTCTTATGGCCGCCCCTTGGCCACCTGAGGGACAGTCCCTTCCTGAGTAAAATTTCTGATCCTTATTATCTAAGCATCATTTTAAGAAATGTCGGTGAACATCCACCTTTGAGTTACAGAGAAGCAGTCACCTGAGAGGTGACTTAAAAATCAAACTAAAAAAAACCAACATCTAACACCTCTGGCATCCAAAAATGAGACCACTTAAATCTTGTACCAGATAGGAAAACTTACCAGTATAGTGATGACGAGGAAAACCTACCGATATAGTGATGACAAGAAAACTTAACTGTATAGTGATGATGAGAAAAACTCACCTGTATAGTGATGATGAGAAAAAACTCATCTGTATAGTGATGACGAAAAAACTAACCTGTATAGTGATGATGAGAAAACTTACCTGTATAGTGATGACGAAAAAACTTACCTGTATAGTGATGATGAGAAAACTTACCTGTATATAGTGATGATGAGAAAACTTACCTATATAGTGATGATGAGAAAACTTACCTGTATAGTGATGACGAAAAAACTTACCTGTATAGTGATGATGAGAAAACTTACCTGTGTATAGTGATGATGAGAAAACTTACCTGTATATAGTGATGATGAGAAGACTTACCTGTATAGTGATGATGAGAAAACTTACCTGTGTATAGTGATGATGAGAAAACTTACCTGTATAGTGATGATGAGAAAAACTCACCTGTATAGTGATGATGAGAAAAAACTCATCTGTATAGTGATGACGAAAAAACTCACCTGTATATAGTGATGACGAGAAAACTAACCTGTATAGTGATGATGAGAAAACTTACCTGTATAGTGATGATGAGAAAACTTACCTGTATATAGTGATGATGAGAAAACTTACCTGTATAGTGATGATGAGAAAACTTACCTGTATAGTGATGATGAGAAAACTTACCTGTATATATGGTGATGATGAGAAAACTTACCTGTATAGTGATGACGAGAAAACTTACCTGTATAGTGATGATGAGAAAACTTACCTGTATAGTGATGATGAGAAAACTTACCTGTATATAGATGATGAGAAAACTCACCTGTATATATGGTGATGATGAGAAAACTTACCTGTATAGTGATGACGAGAAAACTTACCTGTATAGTGATGATGAGAAAACTTACCTGTATAGTGATGATGAGAAAACTTACCTGTATAGTGATGATGAGAAAACTTACCTGTATAGTGATGATGAGAAAACTTACCTGTATAGTGATGATGAGAAAACTTACCTGTATAGTGATGATGAGAAAACTTACCTGTATAGTGATGAGAAAAATCACCTGTATAGTGATGATGAGAAAACTCACCTGTATATATGGTGATGATGAGAAAACTTACCTGTATAGTGATGACGAGAAAACTTACCTGTATAGTGATGATGAGAAAACTTACCTGTATAGTGATGATGAGAAAACTTACCTGTATAGTGATGATGAGAAAACTTACCTGTATTGTAATGATAGGACCACCATTTACGTACAACAGGGGCTTCACCTTCGGCATGAGGACATCAAACCATTGATCCACATAATGTATGTAGGCTGTAATAAATAATTCACACCTTAAAAACGTATCTACGCTTTATCTTATCAATTGAAAAAATAAATATGCACATAGATTGATTCCTTTTTTTTTAACTTTTTTATTCTTCATCCACATACTTGCCAACATTTTAAATGTCCATGGGGAAGATTACGCTCAGAATTAAACAAATAAAATATGTGTATGTACACCCTAGGGGAAAATCAACACTTTTAAATGGCATCTTTTGAGCTGTTCTTTTAGCTGAAATCATTAGATGTTATAATATAGGAATAGAGGAATAGTTTAGCAAATTCAATGGTTGAAAATGCTCAGTTTTAGGGTCCCAAGTCTTGTGTCTCCCTCCAAAATCTGCAGAGTTGGCAAGTATGCATTCATATATTTTTACAGGTAAATCAGACAGAAAAATACTATAACATTGGTATGTCCATCATGCAAAGCAAAAAATGTTAAACTCATGGATTGAAACTTTCATTCCGTTCATTAAGATTCATCAACAGTAAAAACAGGTGTTCAGCTTACATGTGGAGTAATATGTGACATCAATCTGGTGTTAACACGTTTCAAGTCACATAGTGTTGACTATCAATTGTCAGCACAAATGAAGTCTAATGAAGCTAGGCTTTAAACTCTATAATTAGAAAATTATTCATGCCCAAATAACTTCACTCTGAACTAAAGTACCTGAATTGGATACTGTTCTGAAGCAAGAGTACAACAAACACAAGTGTAACGGTAGAAAACACTGAGAATCTAGCGATAGAACTATAGACTCACGTGTAACGGTAGAAAACACTGAGCATCTAGAGACAGAACTATAGACACACGGGTAACGGTAGAAAACACTGAGAATCTAGAGACAGAACTATAGACACACGTGTAACGGTAGAAAACACTGAGAATCTAGCGACAGAACTATAGACACGCGTGTAACGGTAGAAAACACTGAGAATCTAGCGATAGAACTATAGACACACGTGTAACGGTAGAAAACACTGAGAATCTAGAGACAGAACTATAGACACACGTGTAACGGTAGAAAACACTGAGAATCTAGCGACAGAACTATAGACACGCGTGTAACGGTAGAAAACACTGAGAATCTAGCGATAGAACTATAGACACACGTGTAACGGTAGAAAACACTGAGAATCTAGAGACAGAACTACAGACACACATGTAACGGTAGAAAACACGGAGAATCTAGCGACAGAACTATAGACACACGTGTAACGGTAGAAAACACTGAGAATCTAGCAACAGAACTACAGACACACGTGTAACGGTAGAAAACACTGAGAATCTAGCAACAGAACTACAGACACACGTGTAACGGTAGAAAACATGGAGAATCTAGCGACAGAACTAACGACACTTTCAGTACTAGTGCTGTTGTAATTGTGACTCACTTGAATCCATCGATCTAAAAACTGTTTTAGGATTTTCCTTCAGTATCCAAGCTGGTAAACCTCCCTTTAAAAAAAAGAGATGATAAGAATTTCTCACTAGTTAAAAACAAATGACATAACACCACTCTGTCAGGTCTGAGTCATTGTCACAGGTCAATTTTCCTTGGACTATAATACATAATTCATGACAGCATTGTGTGGTAATCATAAAACAATGTTGCTTTGGTCCCTTTTTTTTTATTTATAGTTCATAATTTCACTTATGTGACATGGGTGAGCATGCAATAAGACTACTTCTCATAATGGCCTATCATTGGGTTAAGGAGATAAACTATCTCATGTCATGTATTCATGAAATCGTTCTCATGCTCAAGCATGGATTTTGCACCCAAACCAACTTTGTTGTTACTCACTTAAGTCATGTCAAACGATCAAAAAGTCAAATGTTAACCTATAAAACATTATTTAGCTTAAGTTTCTTCATTTCTTTCTCCAAAGTACTGACAAAATTAGATTTTATTATCAATTTATAAACGGAACAAGAAATTAGGCTTGAGCACAAAATCCAGGCTTGAGCAAGAGAACGGTTTCATGAATACAGGCCCAGTTCTGTATGTCCTCATACCTACACAGGTATCCAACTTTAATAGCCTCAAAATCATAACATACATCATGATACATGCTGTCTTTGACCTATCATTAATTAGTCAGTATATACTTACAAAGTCCCAATAGACTAACAACTTAATATTCCCACTCAAATGCAATACCTGTCAGAGTTACATTACAAAGTTCCAATCAATCTATATGCCTTTCAGTCAGTATATTGCAAACTGTAAGTCCCGCTAAGTTTATTGACCTTTCAGCAATTATACTTACAAAGTCCCACTCAGCACAGATAAATGGCCCAGGTCGGAGTATGACCAGTAGTCCCACACCATGGGCCAGAGTTATAAACTGGACAAAGTCTTGCTGACCAGTGAAATCATACACACTGGCCTTACTTGTTTGGTGAATGTTCCAGGGAATATACCTACAATCAGATCATATCTTTCTTTTAATCATATTTTTAAAATGATAAAACTGAAAATTAATCAAACTGACATACATAATTACATATTTGCAGTCATGTTTTGATAGTGAAGTGTTTTAAAGGAGCAGTATATGTATACTATTGCAGTCGATTTCAAACAGCTATTTATTTAAAACTTCAGTACCAGTCTGTAGACAAGACTATCTCAAACAGCCGCTATATATTATTCAATTATAGCCTTTGGCTGAGGTCAATACCTGGATTTATCAACCCGGGAAAAGATATATTAACCGAGGATGCAGTATTTTTTCTAAGGTCGATAAATCCAGGTATCAACCAAAGATAAAGGCTACAATTGTTTTATTATTTTCAAAACAGCAATGTAGGCAATCTGAAGAAAAAAAACACAACAAAAAAGCTACGGAAGCGGGATACGTTTGGTGACAGGTGATAATACTTGCCAACCCTCCCTATTTAGGAGGGAGACTCCTGATTTTGGACCCTTTAATTTAGCATTTTCAACCTGTCAGTCATGAATTTGTTAAAATATTCCCATATCATTTCGTCTAAAAGAACAACTCAAAATATGTCATTTAAAGGGTTATGTTGTCACTAGGGGGTATATAAATTATTATATTTATGTTTTAATTTTAAGCATGCAGAATCTCCCCCAAGGAAATTTCAAAAAGTTGGCAAGTATGGCGTTACTGTAGATATTTGTTTTCCAGTTTGTTTGCCTGTTGGTTTTCAACGCCCTCGCTGCAGCTAAGTTCATTTATGAAGACGTTTTTTTTATTATCATTTTTTCCCAAACAGCTAGATCTATTTGTAGTAGATCTTGACTGTAATAATCTTAATACTCACACTTGTATAGCATTCAGCCCTGCAGCGTACATCTTGAGGAGTCTGTCCAGCCAGTAGTCCTGAGGTACCCGACTGTAGTGGATACTTCCGGACACATAGCGGAACGGCTTCCCATCCTTCAGGAATGTGTTCTTGTCATAGTCTATTGTGAAATTTCTTACTGGAGCCTAATACAGAACAAATATAAACACATCAAGACACATTTTAAACAAGGCAAAGTATTGTGAGCAACTCCTTAGTCCCCTATCACTGAGCAATTTACTTTTGGTCACAGTGGTGTTATTTGTAGTAGGGCATGAGACTGCTAACTGATAAGTACTAACTTAGAAAAGTTGCCAATTGTAGATGACAAAGTATATGAGATATGAACCATACAAAGTGATGTACACAGAGAGTGAACAAAGGGCCATAACTCTGTATATATTTGGGCATGAAACCTGATTCAAGTTTTTGACACTCTGCCACCACAAGAGGTGCTCATATATAAAATATAGAAATTGTTAGTGGCATGGATGAGTGATATACCCTGGACAAAGTGATATGTAGAGTACAAAGGGCCATAACTCTGTATATACTGGGCCATGAGACCTGATTAAAGTTTGTTACAATCACCCATCCAATGAGGTACTCACAAACAAAATCAATGTAGTTGACAAGATTATATGAAACAGGTATTCTTCAAACAACGAGACATTCAGTGAATAAAGGGCAACAACTCTGTAAATAGTGGGGCACAAGACTTAACTCATTCACCCCTGAAGACACATTTTAACTCCCCCAATTTAAAGGATGGAATAGTTCATTATGAAATTTCAGGGGTGAATGAGTTAATGAATACAGCAGTGTAACACTGCCATCCAAAGTGGAACTTGCATATAAAATTTGGCAATTGTAGGTGACGGAGTATATGGGATACATCCCAGACAAAGGGATGCACTGTTACTGCTTAAATGCCTGGCAATGTGCAGACCTATAGGCCCTTTGTGATCTGGTAGCACCAGTAGGGAATCTATTTTTTCATTCAAAAACTGTTTTTAATCAACCTTCTACAGAGCTTTATATCATATGACTGAGAGAAAAGATTACAGGACTGATATGCTATCTACCTGTAGTATTGACTTGGTATCTACCATACGTTAGTGTGTACGATTAACACAAGGCTGCTAGGCCATCATACCAAAAACCCATCAGTCTATATTAACACACCTAAACCCATCCTAATGACATAACACTGGGTCAGAGTATCAGACAGGTAGATTCAAGTTCAATTTCTTATTAGATTGACATGGTTTTAAGAAATTGATTTTTTGAAAGGATTTTTGTACTTTAGGTTTACTGTAAGAAATCACTTTATCTGCCATAATGTTTGAATATACTGGATGTCAAAACATTTTTTCATGCTGATGTAGGAAGATGCGCCAAGGACATATGACATGATTTATCAAAGGTCAGACAGTCACTAAACCAACTATCTGATAACATGTGTCAATCTTAGTACTGCAGATAATAAACTTACCTTCACACTACCCGATAACAAACTTGAGTACCGTACTACTATACATACTAGTTAACATGTACAGAAAATAAGGATCAAATTGTTATAAGTCTGATTTACACACTATTGGAAGAAAAAATCTTCACCTCTGTAAGAAATACCTGTTACGCTTGTACATCACTGAATGGCTGTGCCAATATTTACCTGTGAAAGCACTAGATGACAGCAGCAGGCTCCTGTGAACATCAGCAACAAACTCCGCCACTTAGATGTTGCCACCATTTTGAATGTGTCACCTGATTTGTCATTTGTGGAGGTGTTTGATAAGAAAAGTATGTACTGTACTGTTGTACACAGACACAATGTGACATGGGGTAAAACAAGGGACTGATTTCTCCAGAAAAAGGTTGAGATACAAGTATTTGGCAAGCAAGCTTTACCTATATTAAGTTTACCTGTTACTGAATTCACTTCAAATTTGAAATAAAAGTGGAATGTATCTGAAGATTACCATGACATATTTTTCCAAAGAAATATTCTAATAAAATTGAAAACTGAGTTTAAAACAAAACTTCCAAGTGAGAACATCATATTTTTCATGATTAATAACAAAATTCTCACATTTTCTTCTCATGAATGTGGAAACAAATGTCATTTCACTATATATAAAATACTGTCAAGACTCAATTTTTTTTTTTTGTAAACAACACGTCTCCCCTATTCAGCTGCACACTGTCTGTGGGTACTATATGTATCTTTTAAGACGAAGAACCAGTACTAAATCATGTCTCCCTTCACTAGAATGGGAAAACCAAAGCCAGAATAATATGATAAAAATTAATTTTGAGAAATTGAAATAAAAGTTCTAGATCTCTTCAAAAAAGTCTTTGAGAGGTGATTTCTTTCAAAGAAATTATCTTGTTTTTTTTTCTTCTTAAAGATAATATAGTAACATATCAATGTGCAGGTCTTTTAAATAAAAGAGAATGCTACATTGAAATTAAAATATTCAAGGGAGATAACTCAAATAGAATTTACAGGTACACTTTATTTATTTTACAACAATTATGAAACAAGTTTTTACAACTTATATTAATCACTCTTGTTGGCCCAGATGTTAGCGCACGGGGATCTTATTGTGGGAAGAAACCGGAGTACCCGGAGAAAAACCCACGTGGTCGGGCAGGTAACCCCATACCTTTTCACGTCCGATCGGGGAATCGAACCCCGGCCATCTTGGTGAAAGGCAATTGCGCTATCCACTGTGCCACCTGACCACCCATGAATTTACAGGTATAATGTTTCAGGATGCATATATCCTTAAGGGCGATCATTCTAACAAAAAGCACAGGTACAATGTATAAAGATGTAACATATTTCCTCAGGGGAGACACTTCTAACATCAAGCAGAGACTTAATGTTAGGTACATGTACCCTATTTTCAAAGTAGAAAACTCATACATATACCACATATACAAATTTGTAAAGTAGCATACACCCTTAAGTCTAACACAAATAACAGTTATATTGTTCAAGGTAGCAGATATCTCTAAGGGAGATAACTCTAACACAAACTGCACCTATGACAATTAAATAAGGATATATCTGAAAGGGATATAAGTCAATGACACAGATCAGGTATATTTGGAAGTACATACATATACAGTATCTTTAAAGAGATTACACGATGTTTAGCAAATTTATTGAAATAATTTTTTGTTCCTTGTTTAAACAAGAGGCCCATGGGCCTTAACGGTCACCTGATATATTTATACAGTGAGTTGATTTCGTTTTTAACATGAACAGAAATATTATTCAAAGTGACAAAAAACAATAAAACCACCTTATTCAATATCAAGCATACAGATTTCAGACTAAAAAGGATTTGAAACTAGCACCTCTGATTCTAAACAAGGAAAATGAAGAAATTTTAGCACACTAACTCCCTTGAGCCCCACCCTACAGCCCTTGGGGGTAGGGCTGGCTCAAAATTTTCAAAGTATCAAACTGTCAACTCAAGGTTATAATTCCAATCAAGTTATTAACATGTAATATTCAAAGTATCAGTTGCCATTATAAACCATAATACTTTTGCCCCCCAGGGGGTAAACGTGAGACCCTAGGGTCATAAACCTTAAGACCCTTCCATCTATGAAGAGTATTTGATTCTACCATATCTGGGTCTTGAGAAGAAGATTTTTGAAATTTTAGTCAATTCGACCCTTTTTGGCCCCGCCCCTCAGGCCCCTGGGGGCGTAGGACTAAACCGGCAACTATTTTTGTTGACCTTTGTCCATGGAAGGTCCCTGCAAAATTTCATTGCAATTGGTTCAGGGGTTTTGGAGAAGAAGATTTTTGAAATTTTAGTCAATTTGACCCCTTTTGGCCCGCCCCTCAGGCCCCTGAGGGCGTAGGACTAAACTGGCAACCAGTTTTGTTGACCTTTGTCCATGGAAGGTCCTTGCAAAATTTCATTGAAATTGGTTCAGGGGTTTTGGAGAAGAAGTCGAAAATGTAAATTGTTTACGGACGGACGACGGACGACGAACGACGGACGACGGACGACGACGGACAAAAGGCGATCACATTAGGTCACTTGAGACTTTGTCTCAGGTGACCTAATAAAAAAAAGAACAAAACTTCTTTCAGTGACAACGATAAGTATTTATTACAAACAAATGAAGTTATCACAGAGATTTTGGTTAGAGAACCATAGGTTTATAGTATACACGCTAAGTTACCCCTCCACAATACAGAGTGTAGGAAAGTATAGAAATCTCTAAAAATAATCTTCAAACATCAACAACACTCACTTCATACTAGATAATATTTGTAATAAAAAAATCTTTTCACATTTTAAGTTTGCATATTTTATTTGTGTATGACAATTTTCACATGTTATTGTCATATTATAAATTGTTGTAAGAGTATACATTTTGTTATGTAATCTACATTTTATGTAAACAACAGAAATGCATTTTAAGTACTTGACCCGAGACTTTCCATACACGTGTGTACACAAATTGAAATATTTGTCTATAATTTTTGAGACTATATCACAACTTTCAGAATGTACCTACAATTGGACATTATCGATGTGAAAAAATCTATTAAAAATTGAATACTGGTGAAGAATTCGAACCAAAGCCATATCTATAGGGTACAACCACAGGTAAGAAAAAATAAATACATAGTGGATTGTATAGATAAAAGATGTGGTGTAGCATTTGGAATGCTTTACAAAATATTACATGGAATGTCTTTGTACAGTCAAGCACTATCATCACAAACATTATCATCACAAGCTCAGTTACGTGAAATATCTTTGTCATTCATCTGGCATGTTTTTGGTCCCAAAGATTTCATAATAATATTGATTGTATCACATGATTTGCTGATATGACTGAGAATTTTTTTTAATTAAAGGAAATAAATTTATTATTGCACTAATAAGTATACCTTTCACATGGCAACTCAACACACATACCTGGTATATGTATACAATATTTTATCACAAAATGAGAATAATTATTTTGCCAGTTCAATCTGTTGTGAACATTTAAATTCTTCATGGAATAATGAACTTACAGAGGAGCAGAAAATGACACATAATTCAAACATCTATAAATAAAAGAGTAACAAATATATATTCACATATAACAAATGTCAAATTTAATTGTTAAATAAGTACAGCTGTAGGTTTTTTCAATTTTATTTTATACACAAACACATCAAAGTAAAAAAAAAAAGGACATTTGAAATTAACATGCTAACCCTTTCACCACTGTAAACCATAATGGACTCATCCAGATCAATGCATGGTAGAGTCTACTCAAGTACCTAACCAAAACTCACATACCGTATTTAACCTTTGATAAGGCACCAATATCTCATAAAGTAATGGCTAGGGTCAGTACAGAGTAACTAACCAAAACTCACATACCGTATTTTACCTATTATAAGGCACCAATACCTCATAAAGTAATGGCTAGGGTCAGTACAGAGGACCTAACCAAAACTCACATACCGTATTTAACGTATGATTAGGCATCAATATCTCATAAAGAAATGGCTAGTGTCAGTACAGAGTACATAACCAAAACTCACATACCATATTTAACCTATGATAAGGCATCAATATCTCATACAGTAATGACTAGTGTCAGTACAGAATACCAAAAATCACATACCGTATTTAACCTATGATTAGGCATCAATATCTCATAAAGAAATGGCTAGTGTCAGTACAGAGTACCTAACCAAAACTTACATACCGTATTTAACCTATGATAACACCAATATCTCATACAGTAATGGCTAGTGTCAGTACAGAGGACCTAACCAAAACTCACATACCGTATTTTACCTATTATAAGGCACCAATACCTCATAAAGTAATGGCTAGGGTCAGTACAGAGGACCTAACCAAAACTCACATACCGTATGTAACCTTTGATAAGGCACCAATATCTCATAAAGTAATGGCTAATGTCAGTACAGAGTACCTAACCAAAATTCACATACCATATTTAACCTATGATAAGGCACCAATATCTCATACAGGAATGGCTAGGGTCAGTACAGAGTACCTAACCAAAATTCACATACCATATTTAACCTATGATAAGGCACCAATATCTTATTAAGTAATGGCTAGTGTCAGTACAGAGGACCTAACCAAAACTCACATACCGTATGTAACCTTTGATAAGGCACCAATATCTCATAAAGAAATGGCTAGTGTCAGTACAGAGTACATAACCAAAACTCACATACCATATTTAACCTATGATAAGGCACCAATATCTTATTAAGTAATGGCTAGTGTCAGTACAGAGTACCTAACCAAAACTCACATACCGTATTTAACCTATGATAAGGCATCAATATCTCATACAGTAATGACTAGTGTCAGTACAGAGTACCAAAACTCACATACCGTATTTAACCTATGATTAGGCATCAATATCTCATAAAGTAATGGCTAGTGTCAGTACAGAGTACCTAACCAAAACTCACATACCATATTTAACCTATGATAAGCCCAGGGGTCTGTGCAAGAAAAGATGTCAATGTTAGGAAGTGGACTTATTACCGGATATGAGACTGTTTTACCAGTCATAAGCTTAGACTGGACATTGTTGTCCACCAATTTGTTAGAACCAAACAGGCTGCCATGTGGCAAGTATACAACAGGTATCATTGCAAGTGAATTATATGGCACAAAATTAAAGAGCAACGTTAGCTATTATTTATGCAATGAATTAATCTTATGCAAAGTAATCAAAAGGAAAAGATGACCATGACCCACTCCCCATATAATCTTATATGAGTGAAAAAGCAAGATGTAAAGAACTTTGCCGACTTGAAAAATCAAAAATGAGGGTGAACATTTTTAGTTTTATTTATGACAAAACAGACTTATATAGTGAAACCTTGTTGATGCAGACATGTTGGTTTATAAAAACATGTCACCAAAGCAGGAATAATCAGTCAATGGTACTCAGTTATGTAGACAGAACCAGTGTGTCCACTAAACCGGTGTAACAAAGTGGTACAACACTCACTATAACAATCAACGGTCCATCTGGGACACTATTTCATGCTCTACCGAATTAAAATTGTACATTTAATTAAAATTCTGTTTCATTTCTTACCAGAGATTCCTTTAATAGGGGAAGCCAAAATATCCATACTAACAAAATAGAACTGTTCATATACATAACACAGTAAACACAGTATGAAAAGGACTTAATGCGTTAAGGGACATTTTTGGTCTCAGGCTCAAAAAAGTAAAAAAATTCAACTTGAATTATTTACCAATTTCTGTTATAAACATCACATTGGTTAATTGGAGCAATCTTTGTTTGTGCATATTTTTTTCTAACGCACATGCCTAGATGCCCTACCATAGCAACGAAATTGCATTGCTATGCAGAAATAGCCAAACTATGGTGTTTTTGGACAGTTAGCTAGGAGAAAGCAAAGCCTCCACATTTACTCCAGATTACGAATATAACAGCTAATTCAAAATGCCCGATGAGGCCGGAAATGACCCTTAAAGCCCCTAGTCCTTTCTCTTTTTCATACTGTAGGTAACCTGACACTAAACAATAAATGCAAAGTATGTAAATTAACACATTTTGAATCTGAAAGTATTGGTTTATTCAAGACAACAAAATGATGTAATATTGTCCAGTATATATTAGTCTGATTTATCATATGCTATTGTGTATAGTAATCCAAGCACACATCTAGGTAGGCTAAACTGGGTTTCCTTATTTAAAACAACTTTTTGCATACATGTATATAAATTTAATTTCTTTTACAACAACTATGGCGTAAGTTATTCAACTTATATTAATCACTCTTGTTGGCCTGGATGATACCACGCGGGGAGTCTTAATGTGGAAGGAAACTGAAGTACCAAGAGAAAACCCATGCCATCAGGCAGATGATCCATACCTATTCACGTCTGATCAGAGCATCAAACCGAGGCTGTCTTGGTGAAAAGCGAGTGCGTTATCCACTCTGCCACCTGACCACCCTGGGTTTCCTTACGTATTTCAATGGTGCCATCATATTAATGTTCTTTGGAGTAAGAAGTTCTAGTAGAAAAAATTGGAACGACGAATTGCGTTTACACTATAGACATGTAAATAGTGAAAACAGATGATGCTACAATATATTCTGGGGACTAATGTTCCCAATGCCACTTATAACCCTCTCCGATCTCCCGTTGTCCTGACAGTGAGTTTGTGCCGTTGATGAGAGGCTGGTCGACAAAGTTCACCACACATGTCGCTGTGGTTTGACAGGGAGCTCCCTCTAACTCAAACATGAGGAGCATGTTGTTGGCTGTCAGGTATGGCTTGGGGACAAACAGGCGAACCTGTGGCCCCTCCTTAGGCCAGTAACGTCCTAGATTGATGTGATCTTTGAGGAGGACCTGACCCTAAGAAGATGAAGAAAACCAAGTGTCATTCAAATCAATGCTGGAATGTTTGAAAATAAATATAAATACCTAACCTGTATAACAATGAAACTTCTAATACAAATCAGCATGTCACCTCTGTCCAGAAAACTATTATACCACAGACTGGAAACGGTCACTGATGTAAGTTGTGTTTGAAATAAAGGCTTGATTTATATTTCTGCATGTTTGCAGGAATTTTGTTTTCAGATTTTTTTAAATGTATGAAATACAGACATTCTATTCAATTTCAGTCACAAAACTTTGAAATATAATGTCTCTGAATAAAAAATATCAACAATTTTAATACCACAGCATTTCCTACCTTTGTCCATCCAGTCATGTCCAGGTAGGTATCTTCGGGGTCACCACTAATGGTCAGTTTACCCATGTAGATGGATGGAGTCATCAGTCCCTCTCCAGACTTTGGACTATCCCTATATAGGAATGATATTGTACTTTCAAATAAAATACAGGCCTCAAAGCGATTTTTTTAAACTGGGTATCCCAGGGGGCACCAGAGGAAAAAACAGTAAGACAATGAAGAATGAAAACATTAGTGCCAGGGTCCTGATGGTATTGCTTTGCTCTTTGTAAATCATAAGCAAAATTTCCAATAAAACATTCAAACAATATTTCATTCACAAATTGAAGAATTGTCATTAGAGACTCACAAGAGAGGGAATGTTGAAGGAATATCAGAGATTTTCCAGGAACTTTACCCAAGGGGATGTCAAATGACCCGAGGTTGACCAGTCTTACCCCTAGGGGATGTTAGAGGGGTTGCGATTGTCCTAACTAACCAAAGAAGAGAATATTAGATAGGATAAGATTATCTTCATCAGGGATGTACGAAGGGTTGAGATTTCTAGACTTACTCAGGGGATGTAAGATAGGTTGAGGTTTTAAGACTTACCCCAGGGGATGAAAGATGGGATATAGTTTCTAGACTTACCCCAGGGGATGTAAGAGGGGTTGATGTTTTTAAACTTACCCCAGGAGGTGCAAGAGGAGTCAAGGTTTTTAGACTTACCCAAGGGGATGTAAGAGGGGTTGAGGTTTCTAGACTTACCCTAGGGGTAGTAAGAGGGGTTGAGGTTTCTAGACTTACCCCAGGGGTGGTAAGATGTGTTGAGGTTTCTAGACTTACCCTAGGGTTAGTAAGAGGGGATGGGGTTTCTAGACTTACTCCAGGGGTAGTAAGAGGGGATGGGGTTTCTAGACTTACCCCAGGGGATGTAAGAGAGGTTGATTTTTCTAGACTTGCCCCAGGGGATGTAAGAGGGGTTGAGGTTTTTAGACTTGCCCCAGGGGATGTAAGAGGAGTTGAGGTTTCTAGACTTGCCCCAGGGGATGTAAGAGGGGTTGAGGTTTCTAGACTTGCCCCAGGGTTAGTAAGAGGGGTTGATGTTTCTAAACTTACCCCAGGGGCAGTAAGAGGGGTTGAGGTTTCTAGACTTACCCCAGGGGTAGTAAGAGGTGTTGATGTTTCTAGACTTATCATAGGGGTAGTAAGAAGGGTTGAGGTTTCTAGACTTGCCCCAGGGGTAGTAAGAGGGGATGGGGTTTCTAGACTTACCCCAGGGGTAGTAAGAGGGGATGGGGTTTCTAGACTTACCCCTGGGTTAGTAAGAGGGGTTGATGTTTCTAAACTTACCCCAGGGGCAGTAAGAGGGGTTGAGGTTTCTAGACTTGCCCCAGGGGATGTAAGAGGGGTTGATGATTCTAGAATTTCCCCAGGGGATGAAAGAGGGGATGGTGTTTCTAGACTTACCCCAGGGGTAGTAAGAGGGGTTGAGGTTTATAGACTTACACTACGGAGATGTCTGAGGGGTTGAGGTTGTCCAGAGACAGAGGAAACACTGCCCAGTCAGTGAGTACCTCTCCTTGTAAGGTTACATTCTGGATTATACCCTGTAAGACAGAAAGGTAATCCACAGTTTACTCAATATACATGTTGTATTGTATCAAAATCACTACATTCACCAAAGGCCAGTTATAGTTTTATACATCATTGAAAAGAATTTTATTATATTATAGTAAAATCGACAAGAAACTTCAGGCTTTAGATTTCTAGGAGCATAACCATTAAGGGTTCCTGAAACATTCTGCTCATCACGTTAGTTTAAAATAACCTTTGTGTTTTGAAGATTAATCAGTTTGGAAATATGTGATATCAAAGATTCACTTTCTACACAAACAATATTTATGTAGGAACTAAACATGTCGCAACATTTCAAGACCGACTGGTCCCTTTGTCAAGCTATGAATCATAGCTTGACAAAGGGACCAGTCGGTCTTGAAACATTGTGACACGTTCAATACCTACATTGTTTGTGTAGAAAGTAAAACTTTGATATAACCTTGGTGTTGTTTATGTATGTATACCATGGTGTTGTCTATATTTACCTTGGTGTTGTTTATGTGTGTATACCATGGTGTTGTTTATTTGTGTATACCATGGTGTTGTCTATATTTACCTTGGTGTTGTTTATGTGTGTATACCATGGTGTTGTTTATGTGTGTATACCATGGTGTTGTTTATGTGTGTATACCTTGGTGTTGTTTATATTTACCTCGGTGTTGTTTATGTGTGTATACCATGGTGTTGTTTATGTGTGTATACCTTGGTGTTGTTTATATTTTCCTCGGTGTTGTTTATGTGTGTATACCATGGTGTGGTTTATGTGTGTATACCATGGTGTTGTTTATATTTCCCTTGGTGTTGTTTATGTGTGTATACCTTGGTGTTGTTTATGTGTGTATACCATTGTGTTGTTTATATTTACCTTGGTGTTGCTTATGTGTGTATACCATGTTGTTGTTTATATTTACCCTGGTGTTGATTATGTGTGTATACCATGGTGTTGTTTGTATTTACCTTGGTGTTGTTTATGTGTGTTTACCATGGTGTTGTTTATATTTACCTTGGTGGTGGTGTTGTTGTGTGTATATCAGTGTTGTTTATATTTACCATGGTGTTGTTTATTTTTACCTTGGTGTTGTTTATGTGTGTATGCCATGTTGTTGTTTATATTTACCCTGGTGTTGATTATGTGTGTATACCATGGTGTTGTTTGTATTTACCTTGGTGTTGTTTATGTGTGTTTACCATGGTGTTGTTTATATTTACCTTGGTGTTGCTTATGTGTGTATACCATGTTGTTGTTTATATTTACCCTGGGGTTGGTTATGTGTGTATACCATGGGGTTGTTTATATTTACCTTGGTGGTGGTGTTGTTGTGTGTATATCAGTGTTGTTTATATTTACCATGGTGTTGTTTATTTTTTCCTTGATGTTGTTAATATTAAACTTGGTGTTGTTTATATTTACCTTGGTGTTGGTTATGTGTGTATACCATGGTGTTGTTTATATTTACCTTGGTGGTGGTGTTGTTGTGTGTATATCAGTGTTGTTTATATTTACCATGGTGTTGTTTATTTTTACCTTGATGTTGTTAATATTAAACTTGGTGTTGTTTATATTTACCTTGGTGTTGTTGTTGTTGTGTGTATACCAGTGTTGTTTATATTTACTTTGGTGTTGTGTGTATACCAGTGTTGTTTATATTTATCATGGTGTTGTTTATTTTTACCTTAATGTTGTTAATATTTACCTTGTTGTTGTTTATATTTACCTTGGTGTTGTTGTTGTTGTGTGTATACCAGTGTTGTTTATATTTACCTTGGTGTTGTTTTTGTGTGTGTATACCAGTGTTGTTTATATTTACCATGGTGATGTTGTTGTGTGTATACTAGTGTTGTTTATATTTACCTTGGTGTTGTTGTTGTTGTGTGTATACCAGTGTTGTATATATTTATCTCAGTGTTGTTTATTTTTACCTTGGTGATGTTTATATTTACCTTGGTGTTGTTTATATTTACGATGGTGCGGTTTATATTTACCTTGGTGTTGTTAATATTGACCATGGTGTTGTTTATATTTACATTGGTGTTGTTTATATTTACCTTGGTGTTGTTTATATTTACCTTGGTGTTGTTTATATTTACCTTGGTGTTGTTTAAATTTACCTTGGTGTTGTTTATATTGACCATGGTTTTGTTTATATCTACCTTGGTGTTATTTATATTTACCTTGGTGTTATTTATATTTACTTTGGTGTTGTTGTGAGTATACCAGTGTTGTTAATATTTACCATGGTGTTGTTTATATTTACCTTGGTGTTGTATATATTTACCTTGGTGTTGGTTATGTGTGTATACCTTGGTGTTGTTTATATTTACCTTGGTGTTGTTTATATTTACCTTGGTGTTGTTTAAATTTACCTTGGTGTTGTTTATATTGACCATGGTTTTGTTTATATTTACCTTGGTGTTGTTGTTGTGAGTATACCAGTGTTGTTAATATTTACCATGGTTTTGTTTATATTTACCTTGGTGTTGTATATATTTACCTTGGTGTTGTTTATATTTACCTTGGTGTTGTTTATATCTACCTTGGTGTTGTTTATATCTACCTTGGTGTTATTTATATTTACCTTGGTGTTGTTGTTGTGAGTATACCAGTGTTGTTTATATTTATCATGGTGTTGTTTATATTTACCTTGGTGTTGTTTATATTTACCTTGGTGTTGTTTATATTTACCTTGGTGTTGTTGTTGATACCACTGCCATAGTTGATGTGTCCCTGGTTCTCCACCAATATGTCCAGTGTTGAACCCTGCTTGCCAGTTATTGTAACACTAGCAGACTTTTCCCTGATAATGACACCCTGGGGTACCTGAGTAACAGCCAGCAATACATATAACTAGTATAGGGATAATGACACCCTGGGGTACCTGAATACCAGTGTTGTTTATATTTATCATGGTGTTGTTTATATTTACCTTGGTGTTGTTTATGTGTGTATACCATGGTGTTGTTTATATTTACCTTGGTGTTGCTTATATCTACCTTGGTGTTGTTTATATCTACCTTGGTGTTATTTATATTTACCTTGGTGTTGTTTATATTTACTTTGGTGTTGTTGTGAGTATACCAGTGTTGTTAATATTTACCATGGTTTTGTTTATATTTACCTTGGTGTTGTTGTTGATACCACTGCCATAGTTGATGTGTCCCTGGTTCTCCACCAATATGTCCAGTGTTGAACCCTGCTTGCCCGTTATTGTAACACTAGCAGACTTTTCCCTGATAATGACACCCTGGCGTACCTGAGTAACAGCCAGCAATACATATAAATAGTATAGAGATAATGACACCCTGGGGTAACTGAGTAACAGCCAGAAATACATATAACTAATATAGAGATAATGACACCCTGGGGTACCTGATTAAGAGCCAGAAATACATATAACTAGTATAGAGATCTTGGTGTTGTTGTGGTGAGTATACCAGTGTTGTTAATATTTACCATGGTTTTGTTTATATTTACCTTGGTGTTGTTGTTGTGAGTATACCAGTGTTGTTAATATTTACCATGGTTTTGTTTATATTTACCTTGGTGTTGTTGTTGTGAGTATACCAGTGTTGTTTATATTTATCATGGTGTTGTTTATATTTACCTTGGTGTTGTATATATTTACCTTGGTGTTGGTTATGTGTGTATACCTTGGTGTTGTTTATATTTACCTTGGTGTTGGTTATATCTACCTTGGTGTTGTTTATATTTACCTTGTTGTTGTTGTTGATCCCACTGCCATAGTTGATGTGTCCCTGGTTCTCCACCAATATGTCCAGTGTTGAACCCTGCTTGCCAGTTATTGGAACACTAGCAGACTTTTCCCTGATAATGACACCCTGGCGTACCTGAGTAACAGCCAGCAATACATATAAATAGTATAGAGATAATGACACCCTGGGGTACATGAGTAACAGCCAGCAAAACATATAACTAGTATAGAGATAATGACACCTTACCTTGGTGTTGTTTATATTGACCATGGTGTTGTTTATATCTACCTTGGTGTTGTTTATATTTTCCTTGGTGTTGTTGTTGATACCACTGCCATAGTTGATGTGTCCCTGGTTCTCCACCAATATGTCCAGTGTTGAACCCTGCTTGCCCGTTATTGTAACACTAGCAGACTTTTCCCTGATAATGACACCCTGGCGTACCTGAGTAACAGCCAGCAATACATATAACTAGTATAGAGATACTGACACCCTGGGGTACCTGAGTAACAGCCAGCAACACATATAACTAGTATAGAGATAATGACAGCCTGGAGTTCCTGAGTAACAGCCAGAAATACATATAACCAGTATAGAGATAATGACACCCTGGGGTACCTGATTAAGAGCCAGAAATACATATAACTAGTATAGAGCCTTGGTGTTGTTTATATCTACCTTGGTGTTATTTATATTTACCTTGGTGTTGTTGTTGTGAGTATACCAGTGTTGTTAATATTTACCATGGTTTTGTTTATATTTACCTTGGTGTTGTTGTTGATACCACTGCCATAGTTGATGTGTCCCTGGTTCTCCACCAATATGTCCAGGGTTGAACCCTGCTTGCCAGTTATTGTAACACTAGCAGACTTTTCCCTGATAATGACACCCTGGGGTACCTGAGTAACAGCCAGAAATACAATTCAGGAATGGGGTTTGAGCACAAAAACTGAGCTAGCGCATGGTTTCATAAACACAGGTCCAGCGTATCCCAGTTCATCAACAGGAAACTATGCTAGATTAAAGATCAACTGTTAGAAAGGAGCTAGTCTTTATCTCTTTTCATTAATGTATGAGCTTTATTTCCTTACGTTAACATATGCTGTATACTTCAATCATGAAAACATTACCAGGTTCATGTAGATACGGCTACTGTAATTTTACAAATAAAAGATATCTCAATACCAGTAGATTGTCATATATATGTAGGAGTTATGGAAATGGAAATGCTACCTAAGAGTGAAGATTGCTGATACTTTTACCTGAAATTTAGAAGTTTCATGTCCTCCATCCCTACATAGACTATTTTTCTCCATCTTACTATCTGGGAATTACCCCATACATATACTGTAGTTGAATTTTTCAATCATGATATCTTTATGCGATATATAATTGTATGAAATCTTGTAAATTGCTGATTTTATAATATGTTTGATTTTACCTTGTCGACCATGACATAGCCACGATCTCTGACCCCTGGTACAGCCAGGGTCTGGGAAACCACACTCTTCTTCAGGATGTGTCGGTACAAGGCAAATCCCTGGTACTGGAATATCACACAAGTCACGACAAACTTAGCATACACCAGCTACACATACAACATCACAGCTCAATATTTATAGCTACAAAAAAGATCAACAAGATGTTGGTGAAACTCAATTTCAAAACTTTCTCTCTACTAACTGTACGTCAAGTGATTTACTATGACTTACTACATATCTTGTATTAAGTGCCCCCCTAGCTCTCCACCCTCACATTGCATATGAAAAAAATGTGTTAGTTA
Organism: Mizuhopecten yessoensis; assembly: GCF_002113885.1. Lineage (NCBI taxonomy): Eukaryota > Metazoa > Mollusca > Bivalvia > Pectinida > Pectinidae > Mizuhopecten > Mizuhopecten yessoensis. The sequence goes on along the minus strand of NW_018407146.1, from coordinate 243,115 downwards.
CACACTCCAATCCCAGATCTTTAACATTTTTTGTTGCAACTCTTCACCATTTTGTAGAAAATTGATAAAAAATGTTGTCATAATGGAGGTATTCCATTTGATGAGCCTGTGTTAATGTTGACACCGTGATAGTTACAAAACTTTTACGGTAGCAAGTAAAAGTAAGTTAAACAAGTAAAAACTTCATGACATCATATCTGACCAGAGGGATCTCCTACCTGGCCTACAGACTCCATGGTCACTGGGTACTGGGACTTGATGGGACCCTTGGGACTCAGCTGAGTGATAGCATCTTGTAATGTAGACACCTAGATCATCACAAAATAGAAAACATCTCATTAACAAAGAAGCTATAATTAAATGAACTTTTAAAATTGATTCTTTAATTCCGGCATCCTATTTCAATTAATTTAAATATAGAAAATGTTTACAAATATGGAATGATAACACACAGATAGTAAGCTGTATGACAAGGAAAATCTATCCCTGTAGTGTTTTACTAATTGAATGTAAAAAATCACACTGCACCAAAACCATCCCTTTGTACAAAAATCTCAGTGTGATATGTTATGTAAATTATCATAAAAATTAATTACAATTCATTAAGATATCAAGAAAAACGAAGCCACACTTACAAACTTCATGTTCACTTCCCCATAACGAGCTTTCTTTGTGGAAGGCGGTATCGGTATATCAGGCAGGGTTCGGTACTGTAACACATCAAGGGGATCATTCATTCTATACATCCAGGTGAAGTACCGTAAATACTATGTTAATTTTCAGCAATGTTCACGGGAAATAGTTTCCATTCATTAAGAATCTCAAGAAAATGTATTGCACAAACTAGTCATTTTTTATCAATTTCAGAATATAACGTATGGGATGTCACTGAACATTTTCTATCAGAAAATATATTTTCCTACCTTTGATATGATCTGCCGTAATTCAATGTACTTGGTAGTTATGTCTCCTGCCTCAGTGAGTGGACCGTCGTAGTCGTAGCTTGTGGGGACAGGTTGGAACGGAGAATAGTTGGCACCTGCAATATACAGTCAAACTCTCAATCAAACAAAACGGCTTCAGGGTCAAACCTGTGTGCTTTTTAAGAGTGTTGCATGGAAAATACTAGTATGTACCAACGAAGGCTGGTATTAAAATCCTTGTTTAAGTTAGGAGTGGTACTGATACCAGTTTCATTTTACAGGTATACTGCTGTTTTAGTACAGAAGTACTGGTAATTTATTAAATATCAATGTTACCATTCATCAAGTCTATGGAATGTTAAAATTAGATAATGATTGACAGAAGCTGTTGGTCCTTTAGCGGCTATACCGAACATAAACATATACTAAAGTGTATACTGAACATATATATATACTGAAGTGTATACTGAACAAAAACATATACTGAAGTGTATACCGAACATAAACATATACTGAAGAGTATACTGAACATAAACATATACTGTAGTGTATACTGAACATAAACATATACTGAATTGTATACTGAACATAAACATATACTGAAGCGTATACTGAACATAAACATATACTGTAGTGTATACTGAACATAAACATACACTTCAGTATATGTTTATGTTCAGGATACACTTCAGTATATATATATGTTTAGTATACACTTCAGTATATGTTTATGTTTAGTATACACTTCAGTATATGTTTATGTACAGTATTCACTTCAGAATATGTGTATGTTCAGTATACACTTCAGTATATTTTTATGTTCAGTATACATTTCAGTATACCCTTCAGTATATGTTTATGTTCAGTGTACACTTCAGTATACCCTTCAGTATATGTGTATGTTCAGTATACACTTCAGTATATGTGTATACCGAACATAAACATATACTGAAGTGTATACTGAACATACACATATACTGAAGGGTATACTAAACATACACATATACTGAAGTGTATACGGAAGTGTATACTTAACATACACATATAGTGAAGTGTATACTGAAGTGTATACTGAACATAAACATATACTGAAGTGTATATTGAACATACACATATACTGAAGGGTATACTGAACATACACATATACTGAAGGGCATACTGAAGTGTATAGTGAACATAAACATATACTGAAGTGTATACTGTACATAAACATATACTGAAGGGTATACTGAAGTGTACACTGAACATAAACATATACTGAAGTATATACTGTACATAAACATATCCTGAAGGGTATACTAAACATACACATATACTGAAGTGTATACTGAACAAACACATATACTTAAAATGTAAACTGAACCTAAATATATACTGAAGTGTATACTGTACATAAACATATACTGAAGGGTATACTGAAGTGTACACTGAACATAAACATATACTGAAGTATATACTGTACATAAACATATACTGAAGGGTATACTAAACATACACATATACTGAAGTGTATACTGTACATAAACATATACTGAAGTGTATACTGAACACGGACATATACTGAAGTGTATACTGAACAAACACATATACTGAAGTGTATACTGAACATATATATATACTTAAGTGTATACTGAACATAAACATATACTGAAGTGTATACTGAACATAAACATTTACTGAAGTGTATACTGAACATACACATATACTGAAGTGTATACTGAACATAAACATATACTGAAGTGTATACTTAACATAAATATGTATTGAAGTGTATACTGAACACGGACATATACTGAAGCTACCAGTAGTAGTTAAGGATGTACACCTCTGAGAAGTCAAACATTTCCTGTAATGAACTTTTTTTCTTATATTGATTTTTGGAAAAAGGAGATAATAGCATAGTAGAAAATGCAAAAAAAAATATATGTCCATGTGTTCGTTTTTGCGCTATGATCGGTCAAAGATACCAATATAACACAATAGGTGATTTAAGGTGAATTTTCAGGTTTTGACCATTTGCAGAACAAATTCATACAATTTCTTCCAAATGTGTTATCAGATATGTATGAATGTTTGTAGAATTGATAAAAATATTATTTTCTTTTCAATTATGGAAGTAAAATTTCTTAATCTTATTCATTTTACTCAGAAATGCGATTTTAGTTACCCCTACCCCTTATTTTTCAATGAAAAAATACACATTTTTTGCAGATTAAACGCTTGATATAAAAAAATCCTGTATTAAACTTTTTTTAGTATTCAATGAATCAAAAGAAAATGTGTTTCTTTTTCTAAACAGCCACAAAAATGGGGGGTCGGTGTGCTTCTTTTTTTGTCCCATTATTATTTGTGTTATTTTTCACCTTTTTCGGGGTCAAAAATCAAAAGTGCTTCAGTTACCCTAATATGTAAAAAAAAATACCAATAATATATAACTTTCCACTTTTTTGCATATTATTTTAATCATAGTGAACATTATAAAGTTGTACAGCAAAATTGAACCTGCTACATTTAACAATGGTGACACGATGACAACTTAAATTCTTGTAAAAAATGTTCTACACACAACAGACATCTAGTTTTTTGACATGTTTTTCAGATGTGTGTTTGCTATTAAACCTATCATAATTTGTTCAATATTACAAAAACCCGTTACACCAGTTCAAAACGAGACTTGAACGTGACTGAAACCTCAGAAGAGTACATCCTTAAGTGTCAATTGATGGGTGTTGAAGCAAAAAAAGAATTTCATAATTTACTACTGTTTATAGAGAATTTTTTCCCCAGGCAAATTTTCATCTTTCACCAGTAAAACAACAATAACCCACTTTTAATTTCGCCCTTCTTATTTAGTTTCGTTGTATTTTACGTTATTTACTAATATTCGTTGTAATGATAAAGCCCTCACAACAGAGGGCCAAACAGGCAAAAATTAAACTGCAGCGAAAATTTCGATATTACGTAAAGAATGTCCTTAAAATTACTTCAAAATAAAAAGTGTCAGTTTATAAATGAGCCTGCTGTTTTATCATGATATCAGAGAAATATTTTCATTATTAAAATTATTAACAGGATATACTTACCTGTACTAAGTCAGTTCACTGGGGCAATGTATTTACTTTACAGATTTAAATAATGTGTTGCAAAGTACTGCAAATGCAACTTTTTAATGCTTTTATGAGAAACTTTTTCAGGATCCTGCCATAACATACCATTCCAGAAGCCAAAATTGGTTCCACCTTCAAACATATACCTATAAATAAAAGTAATAGATACATGAGCCACTCATACATAATGTTGTCGCATCAGTACACGTGTCTATCACAAATACTGTTGTCACAGGATAATGTGACTCTGTGCTATCATACTTACACATATTAACATTGAAAACCTTGGTTAATTTCAACTTTTACCTTAAACAAAATGAATAAAAGCAGGAAAATTATCTAATAGATTACAATTTACAATCTTTTACTCAACAATTTTTGAAGTTAATCGTAGCCTGAACCCATAGTACCACAGTTTATCTCTTACATGTTAATGTTGGCTCCATAATCCAGAAGGAGGTCAAGACTAGCAGCCACTTTGTTGGTGTCGGTCACTGAATGTTTCTGTCCCCAGTGGTCAAGCCAGCCCGTGTAAAACTCTGAGTTCACCTAAATAGTATAAAAACAATCATTAATTGTAGCATTTGCATTATATTATTAACAGGGAAGTGTATTCTGAGCAATCCATTGTCCCCAACATTCGGAGAAACTTCTGTATAAAAAAAAAACATTTTAAAATATGAAGGGCCATAACTTTGTATATTATGAGCGGGATATAAGACCCAATTTTACCACATGACACTTTGCCATCTACAGAGGAACTTGTATACAAAATTTGACATTTGAAGGTAATATCTAATATGAGATATATCCCAGACATAATGATACATGATGAACAAAAGTATATGTAAAAGACCCACATTTAGGCGGCATTTGTTTCTCATGATCCAAACAGTTGAATTGGTTGTACCAGAGTTGTTCGTTTTTGAAATAAGGTTGGACCTAGTAATCTGCACGGCCTGCATAAATCTTTGCAGGGCTGCCAGGATTTATACCCGAAAATGATACATTTAAAAACAGACATTTAAAAACAGACAAACTGGTTGAACTGGATGTGCGAAAGGGGCCATTCCATCTTTGCGTATTGCAGAGTTATCTTCTCTTGGGAGCAGGGATTGATTGTTACGTCACTTGTTTGTGAGAGAAACGGCATAAATTTTTGAGAAAACGATGTAATTTTCTCACACAGACCAATGACGTAACAATCAATACCTGCTCCCAAGAGAAGATAACTCTTGACGGAATAGTGATGCATGATGAACAAAGGGACATCACTCTGTCTATAATGAGGTACACGTACAAGACCCACATTTAGTTTGCGACACTCTGCCAGTCCAAGAGGTACTCACATACAAAATTTGGCAATTGAAGGTGACAGAGTACATGAGATATATCCCAGACAAAGTGAAGCATGATAAACAAAGGGACATCACTCTATAATGTGTGGCACAAGATCTAACTTCAGTAGGCAACACTCTGCCATCCCAAGAAGTATTCACATACGATATTTGACAAACGCAGGTAAAAACACATTTGAAAATGATTTATGATTAGAAAGTTAATTAAGCACAATTCTCAAGTGTTTAATTTGGTTCTGTTGATGGCACACCTAGGATATTGAAACCTATTAAATTGCTGGTCACCTTCTTATGGATGTTGAAAAGTCATCTTTAATTTGAAATTTGGGTTTTAACTTGAGTCAGTTAAGTTGTAAACACATTGCAGTTGCCATGTCAAGGATAATCCTGGAGGGGGTCATGGGGCCATTGACTCCTCAAAACTGAAATTGACCCCTCCATGTTCCAATTTTATTTTATTTTACATAGAATGGCCCCTCTTAATTTTGATATTGGCTAAAAATAACTGAAAATGCCCACTGCTCTCAAATTCCATTTTTTTCCCTGCCATGTTACACAATAAATGATACCTGTCCAAAGATCTTAGTATAATCTATTTAAACGTATCAGGTTACCTGAATATCAATGAAAAATCTGTATTAATTTGATTTGAGTTTAAAAAATTCAATTTATTTTTAATATTTAAGCGGCTAAAAACCTACCAGAGGACCCTTTGGTTCATAATCTCTCTGTGCCTTAAAGCTGGCTTCTGGGTTCACTGAAATAGACAAAAAGAAATATAAAAAATATAACCACCTACCCATACTTACACTGTATATAACACGTACTTGGTGTGATGGAAACACATAAGTAGTTAGAAACAGTCACTTCATAGGAAAACCAATACCGATTACCTAGTTGCATAAAAATTTCATAAGTTATTTCTTGCAGCTAAAATTAACAGATTTTTTTTTTCACAAGAGATCAAGAGCTGTCACTTACAGGTCACTCCAAAGTCCACTGTGGCGTACACCTCAGGAATGTAACCACACTTGAGGAACCCATCCGAGGCGCCATCAGTAGTGAAGAGGACGACGTCCTTCCCCAGGTGGAACCTGGCCCTGTCACGGAGATGGGAGGTGTAGTTTCTGTCACAGGCAAAGTAACTGCCGTACTCGTTTTCTATCTGGACCATGATTATTGGTCCCCCGTTATTATACAGGAGGGGCTTAAGCTTTGGTAACAGGACATCCATCCACTGGTCTACAAACTTGATGTAAGCTGTTGGTGAAAATGTACAGGATAAAAGTCACAAGGCTATCTTGAAGACTTATGTACATCTAAAACAAATACAATAATGTATCTATTATTTCACATTGTTCAGCCTCCATTTTCTTGTATACAATTAATTTACTATGTTTAACACATGTATGTTATGACTCCTATAAGCTGTACTGCTTTTGGAATAAACTGAATTGAATTTCAAAAAATATCATACATAATAGCCTTATATCTCAGAAACATTTCACGTTTTTGCTCAGTTATTTAGTTTTTTTATCAAAAGAAGATTCACCAAGAAAAAAAGATACCAAACTTAAACATAAAATCACCTTTGGTTTCTCAAATTGGTGTGCAATCAAAAGGAAAAAATGTTTTGGAATGTTACAATCTTTAGTCAAACAGTTAATTGTATATGCATTGTAATTTTACTTTGGGATCTTTATTGATACCCATACCAGTAATTCAAAAAGTTAAAATACTGATATCATTACAAGTTAACTAAACTGTATTATAATTGGGATAATGTTCCATATTACAAAATGTTTTCCTTAATAAAGGCAGCCTTGTAGATAATTCTAGCATATTCTTAAGTTCTCCTTACTTGGATCCATGGTTCTGAATACTGTTGCTGGATTTTCTTTTAGTATCCAAGCAGGAAATCCACCCTATAAATACAAACAGAAATATGAACAAAGAAAAATATTGTAGATTAGAGATCTGAAATTATTCCTTTGGCTTCAAAACTATCAATGTCTGTAAAAATCTTCTTTTAGACAGCTTAGAGAGACAAGAACAATTAGAGACCTTAAAATTAGTGCGGACAATCATTTTAACAATCTTGAACTGAAATTTAATCATCTAGCTACTACAAAACCACCGACAGAACTGATTTATAAGATCATTGACAAATATCCTGAAAATATCAAAATAACTTTAAAATGTCCTTTTACATACTTGCCAACTCACTATTTAGGAGGGGAGACCCCTAAATTGTTTACCCTTAAATGTTTAGTATTTTCAACCAGTGATTTGCTAAGCTATCCCTACATTATAAGATCTTATTATTTCTTCTGAAAGAACAACTCAAAATCTGTAATTTTAAAGGGTTATTTTGTCTCTTGGGGGGTATATACATGTACACATTCTTTATTTATGTTTTCATTTTGAGAATGCACAATCTCCCAAAAAGAAATTTCAAAAAGTGGGCAAGTATGCTTTTACTACAGATTAATTATCTGGTTCTCATCAATAACTTACAAAGTCTCATTCACCACAGATGTATGGTCCTGACCTCATCAATAACTTACAAAGTCTCATTCACCAAAGATGTATGGTCCTAACCTCATCAATAACTTACAAAGTCCCATTCGCCACAGATGTATGGTCCTGCCCTCATCAATAACTTACAAAGTCCCATTCGTCGCAGATGTATGGTCCTGACCTCATCAATAATTTACCAAGTCCCATTCACCACAGATGTATGGCCCTGCCCTTATCAATAACTTACAAAGTCCCATTCGCCGCAGATGTATGGTCCTGCCCTCATCACAACCAGCAAGCCCACATCCTGGGCAGTTTTTAGGAAGGCCACCAAATCCTGCTGTCCTGTAAAGTCATATACATCTTTCTCTGGCTGGTGAATATTCCATGGTACATACCTGAATCAAAACATAATACACAAACATAACAAGAGGCCCATGGGCCTTAACGGTCACCTGAGTCTATAGTATTTATTTTTGTTGTTGAAATATGTACCAATTTGAGTAAAAAATAGTATAATGTTAACTTAACTTTGTCAGGACCATGAGCTGATCATTCCTAGACCAATTTTAAGTGAGATCGGCCTATTAGAACTTAGTAGCAAAATAGCGGCCATGGCAGCCAAATTGTATTTCTGATTGACCCGAAAAATAACAACACTTTGTCAGGACCATGATTCGATCATTCCTACAAAGTTTCAGTTCAATCGGCCAAGTAGATCTTTACTTTAAGTTTGAAATAGTTTACCAAAATGGCAGCCGTGGTGGCCATATTGGATTTCTGATCGACCCGAAAAATAACAACACTTTGTCAGGACCATGAGTCAATCATTCCTACAAAGTTTCAGTTCAATCGGCCTAGCAGAACTTGACTTTAAGTTTGAAATATGTTTTCAAAATGGTGGCCGTGGCGGCCATATTGGATTTATGATTGACCTGAAAAATAACAACACTTTGTCAGGACCATGAGTCGATCATTCCTACAAACTTTAAGTTCAATCGGTCCAGCAGAACTTGACTTTAAGTTTGAAATAGGTTTTCAAAATGGCGGCCGTGGCGGCCATATTGGATTTCTGATCGACCCGAAAAATAACAACACTTTGTCAGGACCATGAGGCGATCATTCCTACCAACTTTCAGTTCAATCGGCCCAGCAGAACTTGACTTTAAGTTTGAAATGTAAAATGTTAACGGACGACGGACGACGACGGACGAAAACGGATAGCAATAGGTCACTTGAGCTAAAGCTCAGGTGACCTAAAAAGCCCATTTTTCATGATTATGTTTATAAATGCTTAAAGGTTTTGAAATAATTTTCATATATTGCTATAAATTAAAATATATAAAGAAAAAACTCACAGCTGGATGGCATTAAGTCCAGCAGCATACATCTTGAGGAGTCTGTCTTTCCAGTAGGCTTGAGGAACCCGGCTGTAGTGGATACTCCCGGACACATAGCGGAATGGCTTCCCATCCTTCAGGAATGTGTTCTTGTCGTAGTCTAATGTGAAATTAGCACCATTCACCTGTAAAATTATCAAGTTGTCATAAAGTTCATAACACAGAAAAACAGGTATCATGAAGAATTACATATTTGAAGAACTGAGATTTAATTGACTTACGTAAATATACAAGTAAATGAGAAGGAATCAACCAATGTTTGACATCTTGATGTACAGACAAGTTCCAGTTTGAAAAAATAAATTCAATGCAAATGATAAACCAAACCAGAACTTCCTTAAAACATTTGAATTTTATAAGAGTGACAAGGCTTATCACTGATTTAATTTGAGTGTTTTAATTTCATTCAAAAAGAAATTTATTTTTATAATTTATTTCAGCAATAATTAAGTAAAAGTATATTCGAATACTTTTTCATTAAAAAGTTATTTGTGTCTAGCTCTTTGTATAAAACTGGCATTAATTTCGCATTTATTTGTACGTTGTATTGTAAAATTATTTTATTCATATATTTCAATTTTCTGCAAAACGGTCCGCGCACGAGTATTGCTTACGAGTTTGTATGTCAAATACATATGATGAGGTAATACAATAGTTTAGACGTGAGAGCAACCGCCCTATTGCTAACGATTCTATGGGTAAATTATTTAATACCTTACCCTAAATGCTGTCCACACCTAGGATACACCCCCACCATAAAAAGACAATCAAGACTCTCTAGACAACTTCGAATATTCATGACTTGTTTGTCTATCAAAACGATGCATTACACACTTATGCACTGAACAGTTTCAGTCAACTCGAAATCATCGAATTAAATCAAAAATGAAACAATTACCTCGGAGCATAACGACAATAAGCTGATGATAGTGGTTAACGACACGACCGCAAGATTTGATACTGCCGCCATTTTGTTTGATCATGTGATCGTATATAGCTGTACAGTCATGTGATATTTTGAGTGCGTTCGGTTAAGAAGATTTTGGAAAGTAATCTGTCGTGAGCAATTAACATTCTCCTTTAATTAACAATCATTTGTGCCATATTGTAAGTCACATAAAAACACCAATGACACATAAATAAAACAGAGATCCCGAGTCTCTTAATGCATGGTTCCAAACTTGGTTAGTAACATTCAATCCAGAAAAAAAACTGAGGTAATTTTTGTTTCAAACTTGGTTGAAATTGATGAAGATTTACAATTAGAACTTAATGGCGAATTTTTAAATTTTACTGATCATCATAAACATTTAGGTGTAATTTTTAATTCAAGTGCAAAATGGGGGAATCATATTTGTGCAATATATACTTCAGTTATGAAAGAAGTCAACGTCTTACGTAGACTAAAATACTTATTAAATCGTGATAATCTTTTAAAGATTTATCAATCATTTATTTTACCAGTTTTAGAATATGCTTGTGAATTGTGGGATGGTTGTACAACTTATGAAACAGAAATGTTAGAGAAAGCCCAAAGAAAAGCGTCTCGTATTATAACTGGTCATCCTCCATATGCCCGAATTGAAGACTTACTTTTTGAAACTGGTATAGAAACTCTTTCGAATCGAAGAAAACGCAGAAAAATCCAACTTTTGTATAAAATGCATAACAAATTAACTCCAGACTATTTAAATTCTCTATTGCCATCTTCCGTTGCAGAAAATAATCGTTATACCCTTAGAAACAATGATGATTATAGAATTCGTCCTTTCGGGCTTTCTCTAACAAATTCATCTTTTATACCTTCAACTCTTCGCGGTTGGAATTCATTGGACCTTTCAATACGATCATTAACCTCATTACATTCTTTTAAAAACTCGTTAATTTCAAATGTGCTATCTCCTTCACCAATCTACTTAGGATTCGGTGAACGTAAATTGAATATTTTGCATACTAAACTTAGACATTAGTGTAGTCCACTTAAATATGATCTTTTTAGAGTAAATCTGGTTGATAGTCCAGTTATTGTGGCCATCCCTTTTGAAAATGCCTTTCACTTTTTTTGTGAGTGCTTACTTTTTAACAACGAAAGACATACCCTGCTCCTAAATTTGAATGCCTTGCATGTTGATTTTAATTTAGAATTGCTATTGTTTGGAAATAGTCAACTTTCGGTAGAAAACAACTTAAGTATCTTTAGACATGTGCATCAACACATCAAATCCAGCAATAGGTTTTGATAGTTATAATTACTTTTCTATTTTTATTTATGTGTAAGTTGTTATATGTGTTTATGAAATTGAATTTCATTATTTTGCCTGATTTATTTGTTACATTGATTCTGTTCATTTTGAAATTACTCTACCAGGATACATATGTCATGAAATCTGTATAATTTATAATTTATTCAAATGCGGATCGATTTCTCAGTTTACACGTTTACTTTTCTAGGTAACACCCCTCCCCTCCATCTCCAGTGTAAAGAGAGATATAGTGTACAATTATAAAGTGGAAAAATATATCGCAACATGTAAAGGGAAACAAAATACCTTTCTCCAAAAATGGATACTCTTTTCTAACTTAATGATACCATAGCTTATCTACCAAATATTGTGTATTATTCACATATGCACCTATAACTTGTACCTAATTCGATTGCCAACCGAGATGTGTATTATCCAATTTCACAGGTACTACATGTGTTATGCACTTCTGGGAGGGGAATTCGAAAGTTATACTTAAATATCCAAAGTACGAAAGAAAGAGTGTATGCAAGTTGTGTTTTTGTACTATCTTTTGTAAAATAACATGTGAAAAAAAGAACAAAAAATGTTGAAAAAAAACACACAAAAAAACTAAAAAACATACATATTAGGGCGAAACAGCCTTGGGCGAACGGGATTTTGGCCTAGAGCGAAACGGCCCGAATCCAAGAAAAAAAGGAAATTACGAGGCGATTAACGCTCGCCCCTAGCACTTTGTGTATCTTGGTCTGCACGCTCGCCCCTAGCACATTGTGTACCTTGGTCTGCACGCTCGCCCCTTGCACCTTGTGTACCTTGGTCTGCACGCTCGCCCCTATCACCTTATGTTCCTTGGTCTGCACGCTCGCCCCTAGCACCTTGTGTATTTTGATCTGCACGCTCGCCCCTAGCACATTGTTTACCTTGGTCTGCACGCTCGCCCCTTGCACCTTGTGTACCTTGGTCTGCACGCTCGCCCCTAACACCTTATGTACCTTGGTCTGCACGCTCGCCCCTAGCACCTTATGTACATTGGTCTGCACGCTCGCCCCTAGAACCTTGTGTACCTTGGTCTGCACGCTCGCCCCTAACACCTTATGTACCTTGGTCTGCACGCTCGCCCCTAGCACCTTATGTACATTGGTCTGCACGCTCGCCCCTAGCACCTTGTGTACCTTGGTCTGCACGCTCGCCCCTAGAACCTTGTGTACCTTGGTCTGCACGCTCGCCCCTAGCACCTTGTTTACCTTGGTCTGCACGCTCGCCCCTAGCACCAATTGACAATTGTTTTATTCTCATAAACAATAACAATAAAGTGTAGAGAATACATATATACAAATGGGTGGCAATAATACATGGTGGAACAGGATGGACATTAGTATTGTAAATTAATTATGTCATTAATATTGGTAATACATTTTGCCAATGATGTCAATTCATGTTGTGTTACATAATTGAATAATGTATGATATTTAAATGTGTTTCTTGGTCTGCACGCTCGCCCCTAGCACCTTGTGTACCTTGGTCTGCACGCTCGCCCCTAGCACCTTGTGTATCTTGGTCTGCACGCTCCGGTTGAACAAGGTGGACACACATTTTTTCGCACCGGCGATGGACTGCTTTATCAACTCTACACAACATGGAGCAGGATCGTGTACATAGGATACAACATAAACATGTGACGAAGGTTTGTGTGTTTATCTTTCGGAAAAATAGACTTTGATAGTATCTTTCTTTGTGCACGCATTACGCTACACCCGTGTACCGAGTAACGTACGAGTACCGCTCACGAAGTCCACGCGTCGCTGTTACCTGGGGCGTGTCCCTAGAACTATGAACATGTCTGATAACTCCACTTCAGAGATACTTACCCAGACTAGAGAAGTTTTGTCTGCAGGCGAGAATAGTCAACTCAACCATATTAGTTTCAAGTTTTATTCGAACTTTAGGCCATTGGCCCATCAGTATACAATACATATGATACACAAATCATGGACAATGTACAGATAATGAAGGCAATCATATTCCATTATAATACCCTTAATTTGTTTGCCTCATAGATGAATTTTCCTAGTATACACAATTCTTTAATATTATGGACACTCAATAACTGAACGGCTTTAAACACAGATGTTTTTTTCCAATAATAGCTTTTGATAAAACGTGATCTGAGATTTTGGAATTTAGAACAGACTAATAAAAAATGAAATTCGTCCTCTACTTCAGAGAGGGAGTTACACTGTTTACAATATCTGTGTTCTCTAGGTATATTTTTATACCTTCCAACTTCTACAGCCAAAGAATGTGTAGATGTACGGATTCGAGTTAACAAATGCGATATTTCATTGGTATATATTTTGTGAGGTAAAATTGTAATGATTCTCCGAAATCAATGATATTTGTATACAATAAACATTTTGGAGTGTTTTCCAGTGAGGCCCTACGGGATTGTATGCCTTGATCAAAAATTCTTTGTTTTATCAATGGTAATAACACATTTTGCTGAGAAATACATGGATTTAACCAAACATCATTAAGACCTAGATTATTCAATTCAAATCATTTTTACTACAACATTTTAATCAAAATCTATAGGAAGTGGAAATGATACAATTTTAAGATTTTAAGATCTTAAACCAATATTTTATCATTCTAATTTTTCTCATACAAACTAGAGGTAATCGTCCCAATTCAAGATATACCATGTTGTTATTGGCCGATTTCTTCACTTTTAGTAATTTCTTACAAAAATGTAAATGTACATGTTCAATCTCTGGAGCTTTGTGCATACATCAAATTTCACTTGCATGAAAAAGGATACTGCTTACATATGTATCGAAAAGGTGTAGCATAGTTTTTACATTTAAGTTTAATGCTGAACACTTTGAAAATAGTGCAAACATAGCTTTTCGTCCTTGAATAGCTAATTGTTTTTGAATAGAAGTGAATTTATCATTGTAATTTAGAATAACACCTAGGTAGGGAAATTGAGCCACACATTCGACTTTACTTCCTTTGTAATACCATCTGACCATTTTTCATCATTATGTAATCTTCCACCTTTTCTAAAAAATGCAATTTTTGTTTTTTCCGTATTTGCAGTTAAACTCCATTTTGTAGAGTATTTAAAAGGGCTATCAAGAAGAGTCTGCAGACCCTGTACAGATTCCGAAAAAACAACCAAATCATCTGCGTACATTAACAGAAACAAACTTAACTCACCGAAGTCATAATAAGTTGCACCTTTTTCAATAAAGGACATTTCAAAATCATTGATGAAAAGTGAAAACAGCAATGGTGACAAAATTTCCCCTTGCAATAAACCGACAATGTTTTCAAAAAAGTTAGAGCATTTCCCATTAATTGAAACACAGGATTTTACTGATTTATAAAGCGACTCAAGGTGGCTCCACACTTTCGCAATTAACCAGCAAAATTCGTTGAAACTTTCATATAATGGTTATGCAACTACGTAGAGTTGATTTTATGAAAATCTAAACATTCCGATAGTTTGGGGACTTTTTTGGAAAAAATACCAAAAAATTGAATTTTCGTCAATTTTAATATTTTCCGGTGGGTTTTTTTGTGTGTGGCATTGTTCGGAACAATAACAACAATAATAAAATGAAAAGAAGCATTTCTAATTAACCCTACAAATATTTTATTTATCGCAAAATAGGTAACACATGTTACACAAAGTGTTTTTTATTGAATTTGTACGGATAAAAGTGATTATCTACAAGCTAAAAGCAAACAGGACACAACGATCTATACATATAGAATGGGAAATTGAACAAAATATACACAATGGCTTTATAATTAATTTATTTTACATTTTACA
>NW_018407146.1:210116-227517 GCF_002113885.1 Mizuhopecten yessoensis | reverse complement strand
CGAATTGAGCATCTGTTAAAATATCATATTTTGTACAAACATCTAAAATGCGTTTATTAAGTATAGAAGTAAAAAGTTTACTAAGACAGCTTAGTAAACTGATGCCTCGAAAGTTATTAGGGTCATTACGTGTACCTTTTTTACGAACAGGAATAATAATAGCAGATGACCAATTTGCAGGAAAACACCCGGCTTCTAAAATATTGTTAAACAACATACACAAATTGGGAAGGAGTAATTCTTCACAGTTAATAAAGCATTCATTTAACAAACCATCCAGTCCATGCGCTTTGCCACATTTCAAATTTCGAATAGCAGATTTTACTTCATTAAAAAGAATCGGTGCATCTAGTTCGTCATAAATAATATCTTTATCAATGAAAATGTTGTCCTGTTGAAATGAGTCATCATCGTTTTGTACATTTGACAATTTTTTTAAATGATCATATAGTTGCTCGCCTGTCAATAATGGCGAATTACCTTTTTTCTCAGAAAACTTTCTGTAAAAATACCTAGGATTGTGTTTTCTCATATGTTCCAGCATGTCTCCTTCAGTACTTAAGTATTGCCTTTTAGACTTAGCTTCCATTTTTTTATATTCCTTTTCCTTACTAATAAGAACAGCATGAGTAGTAAGACTTTTGTTACAATTAAAACTATGCAGTGCATCGAAATACTGCTTACGCTTTTTTTTACATGATCATTAAACCAGGGTTTATTATCTCTACTTGCAACAGTAACATTTACATTAATTGAACTATCAACACATTTCTAAAAAACAATTATATTGAGCCTTTATAGATTTTGAAAAGGCTTTTGATAGTGTTTGGAGAAAAGGCCTTCGGAACAAACTTTTGGTTAATAATATAGATGGAAAATTGTTCCGATTTATTACAAATATGTACAATGACATTAAGGCTAGAGTGATGAAAGATGGCGTATTCTCGAATGTATTCCCATGTAGTACTTGGTCCGGCAAGGCGACAATCTTTCCCCGTTTTTATTTTCACTTTTTCTTAATGATTTAGAAGATTTTATGAAATCACGTGACTGTAAAGGTCTGTCTAATATAAACGACCAGCTAGAAGAGGATTTACATGTATATATGAAGCTTTATGTTATGCTATACGCTGATGACGCTATACTACTATCAGACACGGCAGAGGATTTGCAAAAGCAATTAGATGTATTTTTCGAATATTCCAACCTATGGCATCTTAAAGTCAATATCAGCAATACTAAAATCATGGTATTTAGTAGAAAACGAATTCCTGATGGCCTTAAGTTTACATTCAACGGTACTGTTATAGGAATAGCTAAGGATTTTAAATATCTTGGGGTTTATTATACTAAAACTTGGTTGACACAGTTTAATATTAAACAACTGTATGGTAAAGGTTTAAAAGCAATGTATGGTGCTTTTTCCAAATGTAGGGATCATAATTTGCCAATAGATTGTCAACTTGATATATTTGACAAAGCCATCAAACCTATTGTTTTATACGGATGGGAAGTTTGGGGTTTCTGTAACTATAAACTTATCGAACGTTTACATTTAAAATTTTGCAAACACATACTTAATGTTAAAACGTCTACACCGAACTTTATGATATACGGAGAACTTGAGAGGTTTCTGCTAGATATTAATGTCAAAGTAAGAATGGTCGGATTTTGGGCTAAATTGACAAAAAAAAAAAAAAAGGAATAAATTAAGTAATAAACTGTTAGCAATTTTATCAAATAATGAATCATCATGGCTAAAATATGTTAAAAGTATTTTTGAAGAATGCAGTCTGATACATATATTTAATAGTCAAGAGTTTCAAAGTACACATGGGCTAAAAAGTACCATATTTTATAAACTAAAAGGAAAATTGATATCAAACTGGAGAAATGAAATGTATACTTCTCCGAAAGGAACCAATTATAGAATATATAAGTACGAACTTTGTTTAGAAAAGTACTTACTAGAACTCCCTCCGAAACTAGCCAAAGCGTATTGTAAGTTTAGAACATGTAATTCTAAGTTACCAATTGAAAGTGGTAGGTGGTTCAATATACCGCGTGAAAATAGATTATGTAGTTTATGTTATTTAAGAGAAATTGGTGACGAATTTCATTATCTGTTTACATGTACACATCAACCAATTCTCAATAGTAGGCGAAAATATATGTCCAGATATTATTATGAAAGGCCAAACACATTTAAATATCATACATTATTCAATTATGTAACACGACATGAATTGACATCATTGGCAAAATTTCTTACCAATATTAATGACATAATCAATTTACAATACACTGTATTGTTTATGAGAATAAAAAAAATAAAAAATAAAAAAAAACAACCTAAAAAATGCTCGCCCCTAGCACCTTGTGTACCTTGGTCTGCACGCTCGCCCCTAGCACATTGTGTACCTTGGTCTGCACGCTCGGCCCTAGCACCTTGGGTACCTTGGTATGCATGCTCGCCCCTAGCACCTTTTGTACCTTAGTCTGCACGCTCGCCCATAGCACCTTGTGTACCATGGTATGCATGCTCGCCCCTAGCACCTTGTGTATCTTGGTCTGCATGCTCGCCCCTAGCACCTTGTGTACCTTAGTCTGCACGCTCGCCCATAGCACCTTGTGTACCATGGTATGCATGCTCGCCCCTAGCACCTTGTGTATCTTGGTCTACACGCTCGCCCCTAGCACCTTGTGTACCTTGGTATGCATGCTCGCCCCTAGCACCTTGTGTACCTTAGTCTGCACGCTCGCCCATAGCACCTTGTGTACCTTGGTATGCATGCTCGCCCCTAGCACCTTGTGTATCTTGGTCTGCACGCTCGCCCCTAACACCTTGTGTACCTTGGTCTGCACGCTCGCCCCTAGCAAAGGTGTATCTTGGTCTGCTAAGAGACCTTGGAAACACCAAGGATAGTTCAGCCGCACCCCCCAATATAAAGTGTACTGCAAGTTCCGGGATGGGGAGGGGGATTCGTAGGACGAGAAAAAACAATAAAAGGTCGTTTTATTGTAGTTTAAACAATATTTTACTGATAAATAATATAGAACAAATGTAAATCAAAAATATCCAAAATGATTTGGTAACAGGCTTATATTTTCTTAAACGGCTTTCGCCGCGAACAATTTCATTACAAGGCGCTTTGCCGCCCGTGACAAAATGTAAAAACGGTGTTTATTTTTAACAACTCTTTATCGCCGCGAACAATGAAAAAAAATGAAATGATTAAAAGCGCCTTTTCCAGTTTAACTTGCTTTCAAGGTAGGTACGGTGCGTTTTTCGCTTTGTCGTGACATGACCTGAATCAATTACACAATTTCCTCATTATGAAGTTTGACCCAATACTAGAAAATTCGAAATTCGTTTGTACTTTTCACTGTATGAGGAATTTCCAGTTGGCAATCATATTGTCTATGAATGCCAACTGATAAATTTTGAATTTAAAATTTTAGTAAACATAATTAAAAAATAAATAAATCTAAAATATTTATCTATGAAAAAAACACCTCAAAATGGTTGTAAGTAGACATAAGCATGTAACTCGTTCGAAGTATTAAACTTTTAAGATTGTCCATATATTTAATTCACCTATACATTGCGGGAAAACAAGAGGGAATCGTAGATCTCATCTTTATTTATGTCTTTCCGTTTATTGATTAATCGTTGTTAAAGATAGTGTTACCAGTAAAGCTAGACGCAAAATTTTCCCACATACTTTTGAAACAAAGTGATACACCTACGGTCCTACGATATCATGCATGAAAGGGAAAACAACGTCCAATGCCTTGATATGGAAACACAAAAGGAGTTCCGAATGGAAGGATAACGTCATTTCCCACAATTCAATGGATTAAAGATGGAAGGAAGAGGATAGATCCACGAACACTCGCATCGCAAATGTCGCCTTTTCAACGAGCTTTCGGCATCTGCGATTGGATTTGGTGTTGAAGTATTTACTTTCTTTCATTTTTAATCAGCAGTGTAGAAATTGTACCGATCTGTTGTCTCTAAAATCTGTCATCATCGATTGTCTCAACCCCGAGGCCGGTGATTGGCTTCACCTGCATTCTCATTAGGCTAAGAAATGGAGGGGGATGCTTGAGGCCCCGATCATGTTATGATACGGACTTTACCTTAGCTGTCAATTGTATGTATATAGTTCGAATATTTTAAGCTTTAGAGGCATTCCACAACCTCAAAATGGGTGACGAATGTGGCATTAAAGTGGTGTGTCGTGTGCGACCCCTGAACTCGTCCGAGGAAAAAGCAGGGAGTAAATTTGTCCTGAAGTTTCCAACGGACGATTCTATACACTGTGGGGTAAGTTTGCTAATTGTTGTCATTTTCTATACATTTTCAACCCCATTGTCTTACTCTCCTGGTCGTGTAATGCATGATTCACATTTCTTATTTATAATTTATAAATGACAAATCTTATCATCATAATTCATGACAAGATATGTATCCGGTGGAAAAGGACCGAGATCGATGCCTAGATATATCTTTCTAGTCTGTTAATGATGAAATGAATCATATTATGCATACATAATATAATACATTGTTAACACGAAGCTTCATCTCTGAATTATTCTTTGATGCTGATATTTGGTTTGAGGGGTCAACAAGTCGACCTTTGATGCAGACACGTTAGAGCTTCATTGATTGGTTGCTGTTGTATGTTACATCATGGCAACTGGTGCTGAAGCTGTCAACTATGTACCATAATCAAGCAATATCACAAATACAAATATATTTAATATTTATATCAATCATACACTGATTTATGATTATGAAAACTCACAATCATTAATTTCAATTTATTATAATTATATATAATATAACTTCCATGTATGTAAACCATTTCCAGCATTAAATATTTAGTCATCATATTGATTCAATACATTCAATGCTTTGTTGTTGTTTTCTCATTATATTATAATTAGGCAAACAGAGTTTTATAGAACAGGACTGAAGAAGCAGTATTTAAAATAGATGTATATGTATACATCATTGAGCCTTGCTAATTCCTTTTCTTTGGTTTATCAGGCCAAAAGATAAATGGGAAGTGTGCTAACTGAAATGTTATATTAGTCGATAATGTCATTTCATTATCATAAAAATAAGTCATTCATTAATTTCTGATTAAGCGTTCAGATGTTGTAGTGTCATACAATATTATAGGAACATTGTATACATGTATGTATATATAGCATTATACTAATCACACATATTAATGATGACCAAACTTTTGATATGTACATTTCCTGTCTTTATTATATATATTAAGTTTAATTTCTTTAGACAAAAACAAATTTGATTTTTGTAACTTTTTTTAGCTCACCTGGTCAGAAGGACAGGAAAGCCTATTCCTTCTTTGCGTATTGCAGAGTTATCTTCTCTTGTGAGCAGGTATTAATTGTTACATCATTGGTTTGTGTGAGAAAATGACGTTGTTTTCTCAAAAATTGTTGACGTTACTCTCACAAACCAATGACGTAACAATCAATACCTGCTCACAAGAGAAGATAACTCTGCAATACGCAAAGAGAGAATACCATGGTGCGGCGTCTGTCATCCATTTGTCATCTTTTTCTTTAAAACACTACTTGTCCTGAATGGCTTAGTGGATTTTGAATGTATTTGACCTGTAGTAGCATATCATTGGCAAAGTGGATTCAAAGTTTTAAACAGAGGGTGTAACCACCACACCCCTATTGCCACCAACCTGGGGGCAAAAGGGTAGACCAAAAAGGGAAAATTTAGATAAATTTAGGTAAATCTTTAAAATTATTCTGTACAAATGGAGGGATTTTAATCAATTTTTCTATATATAATTTCTGGGCAAAAGGGGACCTATAATTGTACCTAAACAAAGACAGTTTCACTCCTTAGGGGTAGGGGGGCATTAGGAACAAAACAGGGGGGGGGGGGGCTTAAATTCTTCCGTATTAATGCATGGATCTTTATATTGACCAAATTTGGTGTAGAGCATAGCCATATACTTAGGTAAAAGGGACTTTATTTGTGTAAAGTAAAACACTAAACTTAAGGTGTGGTCCCCCAGTGTGTAAAGGGTCAGATTGCAACAATTGGGGTCCAAGATGGGAAATAGTGTTAAATCTCTTTCCTCCTATAAGAATGTAGGAATTTTAACCAAATTATGACAAGATGAATCTTTGAGCATCAGGAACTCAATCTGATGTTAATGGAGGCTGTGGTCCCCCCAGACGGCCAGGGCTTATATTTATATATATAGTAAAACTTAAAATCCTTTTTGTTGCATACAGAAGGTGGATCTAAAGGGAATTGGATATATAGAGTTCAGGCCCATTATATAATTAGGGTTCAATGCTGTTATAAATCAAGGGTGCCCAACCCCAAATGGGGACAAAGTGATGGGGTCCAAGGATGTTGCTGTCTACGGACAGAGCAAATATTTGCAGTGTAATCTTTAAATAGGAATATTTTGCCATGATTACTTAAATATCCAGGAGAGGGATAAAAGCCCTTATGATCAGGTTTAACATTTTTGAAATTTATGTAGCTAACAAATTCGGTTACAATAATTTTATGTTGTTTAATGGGAAAATAGTCTTGAGCTTCTCGGAAGATTGCATTTTAAGTTTAGAGTAGGCTCAAAAAATAAGGGTATATATATAGACCAAAAACAAGATGTCTGTTTAGGGTTCCCGACAGACCCTAGCTTTTTACCCCCGGTCCAAAACATTTTGATAAAAAAAAAAAAAAAAAAAACTTCTGATTTTCGAATTTAAAAGGTTCATTGCCTTTCAAAATGGCTTCCAGCTCTGTTTTGGCGCTAAATGTCATCATATGGAGCACAATTTGCCTCCAAATGAATGTTGTTTATGTAATTCTTTGTTTTACATACAATAAATTGTAGGATCATAACCACATGACCACAAGGTACATAAAAATATACACAAAAAAATCAAAAAAATCCGACCAACCTACCCTTGTTTTTTTGCCTCAACCCTAAACAGACTATATATTTTTTTGGGCCATGTATATAAATAAAACAAAACACGACTAGTATAATCGGCTAGCGCTTTCTCCCATCTTGGGGCCAAGCTCTTCCAGGCAATTTAAATTTATTTGTGACGTCATAAATTGAGTACACATGACGTCACAAATAAATTTAAATCGCCGGAAGAGCCCCAAGATGGATGAAAACGCTAGCCAATTATACAAGTCTTCGTGTTTTGTTTTATTTGTATTTTTACCGTTACATGGACATTCAAACACAAAATGATTTTGGTTTGGCCTTAACTATTGCAAGGACAAAAAACAGCAAGCAATGTTAAAATTCTTCTGATTTAAGACAGAGATGAGATTATATTAATGAGATGACTTTTGTTTGTCCAGGGGAGGCTGTTTGTGTTTGATAAAGTGTTGAAGCCTAACGTGAGTCAGGATTATGTCTACGAGACTTCAGCCAAATCCATTGTTGCTGGTAAGATGTAATTAAGTTAATTATCTTAGCTTTGTTGTTATAGTAGTGCAGTTTGTCTACATGTATGTTACCTATATATTTCTGTTTGTGACAATGTGTTTCACACAACACATTATTGTCATACATTGTATGTAGTGCAGTGTTCTCCCAAAGCTGTTTTTGCAGCATGGCACCATGCTCCTATAATTTCTTGCCATGCTGCTATCCTAGATCTTCTCTGCTATATATTCATAGTAAATATAAAGTTACCATGCTGCTATCCTAGAACTTCTCTGCTATATATTCATAGTAAATCTAAAGTTACCATGCTGCTATCCTAGAACTTCTCTGCTATATATTCATAGTAAATCTAAAGTTACCATGCTGCTTTGATTTTACATAAAGTGCTGCTTTAACAGAAATATTTAGATACCATGCTTCTTTCAAAACATTCTGGGGAGAACACGTGTACACTGTAGTGTATTATTTGTTTCCATAGTAACTAATTATAACTGTATGATCACCTGCATCATCAGATCAGAATTCTTCATGATCATTATGAGCCAATCATAATGGATCGGGGGGGAAATCAGGGATCCCCACTGGGTCCTATGGATTTCTTGGGATATTTTTAATAATAATACAGGCATAATTTTACCCAGACTGGATTATTATTTACTAATAAGGCATTCACAGTTCTTAAGAAATTCTGACCGATTTTTGAAAAGTTTCTCAAATGTTGCATCATCATCATCTACCCGCCCAAAGTGATTTTCTAGTCACCATGATTACTGTCAAAAGATACATCGTATGTACAGTACAGGTAATTAGCGAATAGCACAATACACAGATCCTGGTAAAGACATGGGAGCATATTGTCATATCTTCTCCATGGAATTATTGAATGATCATATAGATGACTATTTTACAACAAAAAAGCATTGATTATTTTCGTGCATTATGTACATGTTTCAGAGTCTTTTTGTCTATAATGTGCATGTTTATATGATTTTATAAATACACATACTTAGCACATACCGGTATGTGTACGAGTAATGTCTGATTATGTATATATACGTATACGTACCTGCTACACTTCCAGGCATCAGTATACATTATGTGTATATGTTACATGTTGACATTAAATCATTACTTAATGGACCATTTTGTCACAGGTAGATATATAAGGTCTTCGTTCCTTGATATGTGGAACGAAGAATTTACTAAGTACATGTACATTGTAGATGATATATTAGGTCTTCGTTCCTTGATATGTGGAACGAAGAATTTACCAAGTACATGTACATTGTAGATGATATATTAGGTCTACGTTCCTTGATATGTGGAACGAAGAATTTACCAAGTAGATATATTTAGGGGCAATCAAACTGGTTCTATTGTTTGGGAAGGACTTAGATCTAGAGACTTTGAGCCATTTATTATGACGGGTTGTGATCACGATGATGCTGTAACAAGGTACTGTACATAACACAGTTATTGAGTGCTTGTTTATACACAACCCGTCACAACCAACAGAAGACTGTGTTAGCCTATAATTGGGAGGCATTTCAAAACAACAATCAGCGTTACTGCCAGCTGACTTAAGACATTTCTGAAACACAGATTTTTTTTTATATACACCAAACACACAGTGAAATGGAGATGTGGTTACCAGAATCTGAATTACTGGTTTTTCTTCTCATCTTCTGCCATGGTCTTGTCTTGTTTTATACTTTTCTAAAAGTTTACACTTTTCTCAAAAACTACAGGGGGTAGTTAGGGGTACTATTGATGATCACAGTCTCTAGTCTACTACAGTTAATGGCTTGTTCATTAAAAGAGATCATCTTAAAATGAGTTTGTGCTCATTTCAAGTAAAACATATAGCTTAATTTCACATCAGCATTATATATATAGTCTGCTCAGTTCCGTTCTTAGATGCATTGAGAAAATGTAATTGATACCTTTACACTTGTGATATGTATACATAGGTACTTGGTGCTTAGGAGAATACTGTATATATAGCAAGACGTTTTTACCCTTTGACTACAAAATCCATTTTTGCCCAATATTAAATTTGCCCTTCACATTTAAATACTATGTATCTTATGTTGTTTACACATTTTCACTGTAATGATAAATTCGCCCACAACAGGAGGATGAAAAGTAAACTGCAGCGAAAATTTCCCGGTAGACGTATCACTTTAGTACTGGCTTGTACGTGTACTGATCAAATAAATACAAAAACAAATTATTCCTTTTCTGGCAGTCTGCAGGAGACCCTACTCAGTTTCAACTTTTGCCATGCCGACTCGTTCAACACAGCAGCAAATACAGAGTTAAATGTCAGACATTTAGACACTACTTCAAGAAAATCAATAGAACAGAAAGCAAAAACGATGTTTCAAATTTGAATCATTGGCAACAAAATCATAACATTTATGATATTTACAATGCATTTGATATTTCATTGGTCACCGATCTAGTCACGGATCTAGTCGTCACAGATCTAGTCACCGATCTAGTCACAGTTCTAATCGTCACAATAATCTAGTCACATATTTAGTCGTCACATATCTAGGTCACAGTTCTAGTCGTCACATATATCTAGTCACAGATTTAGTCGTCACAGATCTAGAGTTGATTAGATATATTATCAATTTATGAAAAATATCGACATACACCATACATACCTGTGCTAGTATATATATATGCATCACGACAAATATATTCCTGCAGGTGACAGAATATCTACAGCAAAGTTTTATAGGACAATTTGTTCTCAAACAAATGGGCGAAGAATTGAAGCTGAAAGAAATTAAGAGTCCATGATCAAAACTTGTTTCGCAAACAAATATAAAAAGACCATCAAAATATAACATGTTATTGGTTGAATGTGCCAGTAAAGGAGCTTGAGTTAGACCATCTAACACATGTTGCTGGCTGAAGTCAGTGAAGATGAGAATTTAACACTATAGACCAATTAACATGTTGCTGGCTATAAAGAGGAGAATTTAACACTATAGATCATCTAACATGTTGCTAACTGAAGATGAGAATGTGACACTATAATGATCATCTAACATGTTGCTGACTGAAGATGAGAATTTAACACTAAAATGGCCGTCTAACATGTTGCTGACTGAAGATGAGAATGTGACACTATAATGATCATCTAACATGTTGCTGGCTGAAGATGAGAATTTAACACCATAATGACCATCTAACATGTTGCTGGCTGAAGATGAGAATTTAACACTAAAATGGCCGTCTAACATGTTGCTGACTGAAGATGAGAATTTAACACTATAATGCCCATCTACCATGTTGCTGGCTGAAGATGAGAATTTAATACCATAATGACCATCTAACATGTTGCTGGGTGAAGATGAGAATTTAACACTATAATGACCATCTAACATGTTGCTGGCTAAAGATGAGAATTTAACACTATAGATCATCTAACATGTTGATGACTGAAGATGAGAGTTTAACACTATAATGACCGTCTAATTAACATGTTGCTAGATAAAGATGAGAATTTAACACTTTATTGACCATCTAACATGTTGCTGGCTATATATAAAGATGAGAATTTAACACTATAGATCATCTAACATGTTGTTGACTGAAGATGAGAATTTAACACTATAATGACCGTCTAACATGTTGCTAGATAAAGATGAGAGTTTAACACTATAATGATCATCTAACATGTTGTTGGCTGAAAATGAGAATTTTATTCTGTAATGACCGTCTAACATGTTGCTGGCTGAGTGAAAAAGGTGAGAGTATACGACTAGTGTGAGTCAGCATTAGATGAGCTCCGCCCCACATAACCTTGTATTGATTATCGGACCAGCAGCTGGAGCACACATTTTACATTGCAGTAGCTATAGATGTTCCGTCGCTCCATGGTTTAACTCCACTGCAGAGGTATACACCATGGCAGTGTATACACTCCTTCAACCATCTACATGTAGAATACTGACACAATACATCATAATCAAGCTTACATTTTAAGGTCATATTGTTTCATGATTAAACAATTAAACACTGCCAAACCCAAAAATTCAGTTTCCTTCCTGATCCTGTGATAGATAATCACTATCCTGCAAGTGGATTAATCCATGAGCGACCGAGATAATGCCTATAAATAGATCCATAATTAGGATAACAAATTGGTGTACCATGTTTTGAATATTCATATTTGTTAAAAAAATATATATTTCTAAATCACTTCATGGAATCTGGAGGAATAAAAGAATTGGAGTGATTATCTTTTAATGTCAAAACAACTGCATGTAATGTACATTTCTTTGTCCATCAGGATTTTTTTATTGCATTGTCTTGCACCATGGAAATGGCACATGCATATCCTTAGAAGAAGCATGCCCTAGCCTTTATAATACCAGCAAAGGGATTTTGGTACATTGTATACCAGGTTGTATGTCTGTATAAGGTGGGTTTGTCATACTGCATAATTTCTAATGTACATCGTCAAGATTGGTGTAAGCCTGCAGGCTTCCTGAAAAAATAAAGATGTCATGATGACTGGTCTCATAAGCTGTGATAACAGCTGAAAATTAGTATCCACTTGTAACATGTCAAAATATAGATCACTCTTATCTCCTCCTGAATTGGTGAAAGTGCTCTGCGGCTGTAATGTTCAAACTTCTGGTTTAGGTGTAGTGTTTATATCCCTCCTGTATGTCAGGAAAAATGAGTAGGTTGATCTGAAAATTAAACTCTACAACATTTCATCTTGGCTGCTCCCAAAATTGAACAGCATTTCGTCTTGGCTGCTCCGAAATTTGACTTTATTTTGTCCACACTGTCTGCATCATTTAGTGTTTTATCATACACATGTATATATCTATACAGATGTATGTGTATATAACTATAAGCATACCAGTATGTATGGTACTTAAACATATTTCTAGTTTGAACAACATCCTATTCTCAGCGTTTCAGTGTATGCCTCCATTGAGATGAGCTTTGGGCAGATGTGTGTGTGTATTCCCTGACTTAGTTGGCAGTCCACCCCCTCTAGCATTATCAGGCAGATTAGCTGTAACTGTGCAGTAAATTGTTGTGTGGGCATTTTGTGGCTGGGCTGTGGGAGGAGGGCTACATTCCTCGACAGGGGGTTATGTCATTGAGGTGTCTGCTGAACCTCTCCAACTGCCTTATTTACTATTTATAGTGCTGTAGAGCAGCCTCTTCTAAAATTGGCTCCAAAGCAGGAAATATTGATTTATTTTAAAATACTAAGGGCCCCATGCTATTGTTTTGCTTCATTTTGGTATGGTACATGTTAATGCCAAACTCAAGACAAACATTAGAGCGTAGTAGATTCTTGATGATATCTTGTGTGTAAGGCAAGAAATAGAAATCCCGAGAGACTTTTGTTTATCAAACAACAAACTCAACATGTGTCGTTCTTGCATGCATTGGACTATCTCTTCTTCAGGTCATGCATGCATGGCTACCAGACAAAATTGATCACTGATAGCTGAATTTGTAGTGTCCCCTATATCAATGATTCAGCACATGTGTACCTATATATTATACCATCTTATCTTGTCCTTTATTTTTATACTGAAGTGATGACATTATATTTACCTGTAACTATAATCTGATGACATCACTGTACTCTTGATTCTCTTCTGTCAGTACTGAGCTCAGAGGGTCAGGAGACTTGATTGATTGATTGATTGATTGATTAATTGATTGATTGATTGATTGATTGATTAATTGATTGGTTTTACGTCCACTTCACAGCTACCGAGTTGTTCGGTTATCCAGCAGACGATG
The DNA here is from genome assembly GCF_002113885.1 of Mizuhopecten yessoensis. Classification (NCBI taxonomy): domain Eukaryota; kingdom Metazoa; phylum Mollusca; class Bivalvia; order Pectinida; family Pectinidae; genus Mizuhopecten; species Mizuhopecten yessoensis. The sequence goes on along the minus strand of NW_018407146.1, from coordinate 214,240 downwards.
TGGTCAAGAGGGTTGGTTGGTCGACAGGTTTATCACCTGCATGACTCCACCCATGTTGGTTTCGCCTCACTGGCAGAGGTTAGTGTTTTGTCGGCGTTATAGGTCAGGAGACATCCGACAAAAGTATATATACTGGTGGGTCAATTAGAGCCACCTTGATTCCCCTCTGTTACTGGGAGGTTATATTAATTAGGACACTGATGACAGTAACAGTGGGTTATCCCACCAAAATATCCACACTCAATTCTGGAGGATTAGGATTGTGATGCTTCTCTGGGTCAAGCCACTTTAATCACCTCACTGTCTGTTCTTGAGGATTAGGATTGTGACAGTTAGATCTGGGTCAAGCCACCTTAATCCCCTCACTGTCTGTTCGGGAGAATTAGGATTGTGACAGTTATATCTGGGTCAAGCCAACTTAATCCCCTCACTGTCTGTTCTAGAGAATTAGGATTGTGAAATTTACTCTGGGTCATTCCACCTCATTCCCACACTATCTGTTCTGGAGGATTGGAATGTGACAATAATGGTAGTGCAAGCCACCTTAATTTCCACACTGTCTTGAGGATGGTAACAGTCACTGGGTCAAGCCACCTTAATCCCTTCAGTTCTGCTGGGAAGTTGCGACATTAATACTATAGATCAAAGTCAACATTAACCGCCATCTCTTTATTTACGTCAGGTATTTACACAATTTTAAATATATTTTCTATATTAATTGCTGCCTATCTACCTATCGTAGATCAGCTACTTGTATACTGATGCAGACATATTCTACACACTTGGCGGCGTGACAGGGCGTCGTCACAGGGCATTGTCAAAGATATGTATGCTATGAACATTTCCCAACACATCAGTCAGATGTTTGTGTCTATGTACATAGATTAATTTGTGTAAAGCTGACTATGACAATACATTATGTATACAATAGTATAGACAAAACAACATGTGCCTGTACAGGAATAGACTATACATTATATATATGTATACATGTACAGTAGTAGACAATACTATATATATATACAGAAATACCTAATGATCAGGAAGCACCACATGCAGTGTTAGACACTAACTGTATTTGCATAGTAGACAGCAGGTCCACTAACATTTTATTTCAACTAGACCTGCCTTGGAGCTAGTGTACCGGACGAGTAGGCCGCGAGCCGAGGGGCACAGCGCCGAGCATCGAGGGGCGAAGCCCGGAGCCAGGGGGAGAGCACGAGAGGGGGGCAGGAGCCCCCCCCTCTTGTAAGGGGGGTACGGGTGGTCTCCCCCGGAAAAATTTGAAATCTTAGGTGGCTGTAGGTGGCATTTGAGCAGTTTTGAGTGTTAAATTCCAATATTTCTGACCTGAGATTTTGATGCTTTTTACTAAGAAATAATGGAAAAAGAGAAAACAACACTTGTTTTTTTAGTTTTTAATATTCATAGAATCCATGAGGAGCTTATACTGTTTATTTTGAAGCATCAGCAACTCCCTTCTGCTTAATTTCTCCTCTTCCTTATCCAAATCACTTTGTTCTCCACATCTTGCCTTCTCTGCCATCTGCCCCTCTTCTTCCATCCCTTCTTCTGCCTGCCCCTCTTCCTCTTCCTCCATCTCTTCCATGGCCTCTCCTCCGTCTTCATTCATCTCCCCTGTGCTCTCAGCTGGCTCTCCATCTACCTGCACTGGCTGCAAGTTTCCAATGACAACAGGACCGTAACACCTCTGAAAGTTTTTGAATATACCTGCCCCTGGTATAGAAAAACATATGCTTGTACTTTGTATTTTAAGGTATGGGAATCTTATTTAAAAAGCAAACCGTTTTGTTTTATTTTGTTTTATATTATGTAATATATAGATGTAGCTGTAACTTGTAATTCAACACCTGGCGACCTAATAATACAAATTTTTGAGCTGCCTTGTCATTTCTGTAGGTTTTAACAATGTCCAGACCATTAGCTTCATTTAGGCTACATAACCATACAAAATTTGTGTATGGTCGACCTGACTTTGCCATCCCATGGGCTGTCCTAAACAACGTACAGAGTTTCCCTTCTCTAGATTTGTCGAGGAGAACTAGCGATTTTGCAGCAATTGACTGGGCACAGGCATTGAATTTGGCTACATTAAATTTGTGTGCGTCTGCAGTGTCGTGAATCCTGATAGTGTCTATTTTGAAGTTGCTGTTACCCGTACAAAATCTACCAGCGGTTTCCAGCTCACGGCAGACTTTACAAAACATGGTGTTCTTTTCGTCATCGTAAACAAGCCAGTTGAACGTTTCTTGCCAGGCCGTTTAAAATTTACGCTGCCGCTTGGCTTCATACACCTTTTGTGTCTCACGTTTTTCCTCGCTTGTCTTTTTTACTGGTTGGGCCTTTGGTTTTGCCCCAGTTACCCAGCCGAGCAAGGATATTGTTTACAATACTGAAGGTTCACTCAGTTAACGAGACGCTCGATTGCTATGCTTTTAAATCATACAAAGCAAGCGCACGAATGACCATGATGTAATATCTATATCAGTACGCGCCTGGTACACTCGGATTGCGTACGTATAGTTCAGGTTATCACAGCTCTCGTAAACATTGAAAACAAATGCCGAAAACAAACAACGCTTGATCGATATATATGTTTATTACATGTTAGCAATTTAATGTGATACTAAAAGAGTATTACTAATAGTATTGGTTGTCAAATTTGCAGGTGGTCCACCGGACCACCGCTGTCACACTGCCAGGTAGACCGACAGATTTTTAGGTAGACTCGGTCCAGCGGGCCACCGTTAGTGTCGAACACTCTGCACATGTGATTAATTCTTCCTGTTTATATTTACGTATTTCATTTATCACAGGTGCATACCTTATAGGTAACCACACTGAATAACCCATTTACTTTTGGACTGGAATTGGCTCTATTTTCCTGTTTTATTTTAAAATTTAGTTTCTCGATGCAGAAAACCAAAGAAAACCAAGATTTTTCTGCCCAATAGTTTAACTGTTACGGTTGTATAATGATAACTAATAATAGACATTAGCAGGGTGTGTATACATTAATAGACAATACATGTACAGACATTGATAATTACATGTACAGACATTGGTAATTACATGTACAGACATTGATAATTACATGTACAGACATTGATAATTACATGTACACACATTGGTAATCGGTAACACTTCAGTTATCAAAATATAACACTTTTGAGTGCTGACATTCCTGTACTCTGTCAATTGGCGCTGAGCTGTTTCAGGAACTGTTTAACTGATTCACCCCTAAAGTAACATTTGAACTTTACCAACTCAAAGACTAGGTAAGTCCAGTTTAAATATGTAGGGGTGAATGAGTAAAGATGTTCTAGTATCTCCCAAAAATTGTTTTTATATTTCTAAGATTTTCAGCATTTTGACTTGAATTTCAACCTGTACTTTGCTTTTGTGGTATGTGTACATGTATGTGCTTTGCTGATTTAGTGATTTATCTTTATTAGGATTCTTCAGCATTTTTGGTCTAGATACTTACAGAAACATCTTATATTTTGGTACAGAGAGCCAATTAAACCAGGTACTGACATTTCTATAATTCAGCACATTTGTCACAGAATAGTCCTGTGAAGCTGTATAGCTGCATTTTGTTCTTCAAAATTATATATAATTTCCCCCAAAAATGTCACATTATTTTCCCGATTGAAAAAGGTACAGGATCATGCATATATGGAAAGAAGTCACTGATTATAACTGATTGTAAACAAAAGTATATATAAGAGCAAAAAATAACATGTGTGTTTCAGGTAACATGCCTGAAAAAAATAGGATAGGTCGGTAGGCAAATAGTTTAATTTTTTGTATTTTTAGGTCACCTGAGCTTTGCTCAAGTGACCTATTCCAATCGCTTTTCGTCCGTCGTCGTCCGTCGTCCGTCGTGCGTCGTGCGTCGTGCGTCGTGCGTAAACTTTTACATTTTCAACTTCTTCTCAAGAACCAGTGGATGGATTTTTTTCAAACTTGGTCAGAATCATCCTTGGTAGATGAGGCTTCAAAATTGTAAAATTGGGATTCCTACCCCCACCCCTGGGGCCAGGGCGGGGCCCCAAAGGGAAAATTATCCAATATTTCAAAAATCTTCTTCTCCAGACTCA